>NC_041381.1:605585234-605602593 GCF_002162155.2 Triticum dicoccoides | reverse complement strand
GAGTATCGGATCGCAGCTAAGCCCCCGAGTGGGAGGATTGCTCTCCACTCTGAGTGGTTTTTTAACTTAGGCAAGTACGGGGTCGCAGCTAAGCCCCCGAGTGGGAGGATTGCTCTCCACTCGAAATAGTTTTGAAACTTAGGCGAATCGGGTTCGCGGCTAAGCCCCCGAGTGGGAGGATTGCTCTCCACTCGGAGTGGGTTTTTTACTTAGGCAAGTACGGGTCGCAGCTAAGCCCCCGAGTGGGAGGATTGCTCTCCACTCGGAGCAGTTTTTTAACTTAGGCGAGTGCAGGGTCGCAGCTAAGCCGCCGAGTGAGAGGGTTGCTCTTCACTCGGAGTAGTTTTGAAACTTAGGCGAATCAGGTTCGCGGCTAAGCCACCCACTAGGGGATTTGAACACATATGTTTATGGGATAACAATCATTAAGATACCGCAAAAATCTTGTCTTTGATAAGCAAACTGAAGGATTCTTATTACAACTCGTCGATCCGAGTGTTTTAGGTATAGAAACGGCGGAGCAGCTCCGCATTCCACGAGTGTGGCTCGTCTTCTTTCTTGGCTACGTTGTAGAGGTGATACGCCCCGTTGTGGAGCACCTTGGTGATGATGAAGGGACCTTCCCAGGCCGGAGCGAGCTTGTGAGGTCATTTCTGATGCACTAGGAGCACAAGGTCTCCTTCTGGAATGCTCGAGCTCTGACATTACGGGCATGGAATCGACGCAAGTCTTGTTGATAAATGGTGGACCGGATAAGATCCATCTCACGTTCCTCTTCCAGGAGATCAACTGCATCTTGGCATGCCTGTTCTGCTTCAGCTTCTGAGTAGAGTTCCACTCGGGGGGGCGTTGTGCAGCAAGTCACTTGGAAGCACAGCTTCAGCATCATACACCATGAAGAAAGGAGTTCGGTCAGTCGACAGGTTGGGAGTTGTTCTCAGTCCCCATGAGACAGATGGAAATTCAGTCACCCAGGCTCCAGTAGCGTGTTTGAGGTCATGCATTAGTTGGGGTTTCAGCCCTTCAAGTATCAAACCATTCGCCCTTTCTACTTGCCCATTTAACTGCCGGTGCGCAACAGATACGTAATTGACCCGAGTGCCTTGGGAAGCACAAAACGCCCTGAACTCATCAGAATCAAAGTTGGAGCCGTTATCTGTGATAACATTGTGAGGGACTCCATATCTGAATATCATCTCACTGATGAAACTGATAGCAGTGCTTGAATCAAGGTTCTTGATAGGCTTGGCTTCGATCCATTTGGTGAATTTGTCGACTGCTACGAGCAAATGAGTGAAACCACTTCTGTCGGTCTTGAAAGGTCCAACCATATCCAACCCCTAGACTGCAAACGGCCAGACGAGTGGAATAGTCTTCAAGGCAGATGCAGGCTTGTGAGACATGTTGGAGTAGAACTGGCATCCTTCGCACTTGTTGACTATATCTTTTGCCATCTCATTTGCACGCGGCCAACAGAATCCTGCTTGGTATGCTTTGGCCACGATGGTCCGAGAGGACGCATGGTGACCACAGGTCCCCAAGTGGATCTCATTTAAAATCATTCGACCTTCTTCTGGGGAGATGCAACACTGAGCCATTCCTGTGACACTTTCCCTGTAAAGCTGCCCACTTATCATGATGAAGGCTTTGGATCAACGGATGATCTGGCGGGCCTCATCTTCATATTCTGGGAGTTCCTGCCTGAGCAGGTATGCGATATATGGCACCGTCCAGTGGGGGTGATCACTTAAACTTCCATGATTAAGTCGGCTACAGCTGGGACTTCAATCTTAGTTGGATTGGTTGAACTTATCGGTTGTGGGGGCTCTTCCATGAAGGGATCTTCTTGAACTGATGGGGTGTGAAGATGATCCAAGAACACATTACTGGGGATAGGCTTCCGAGTGAACCTATCTTCGCCAGATCTTCAGCAGCTTGATTCTTGATTCGGGGTATGTGGTGGAGCTCTAACCCCTCAAACTTCTTATCTAGCTTTCTTACTGCATTGAAATAACTGGTCATTACTGGACTCCTAATATCCCATTCCTTCATCACTTGATTGACCACTAAGTATGAGTTGCCGTAGACCATCAAGTGTCGGACGCCAAGTGAAATGGCCATACGTAACACATACAAAAGTGCCTCATACTCAGCTTCATTGTTTGAAGAATCAAAGTGAATCTGGAGAACATAGCTGAGCTTGTCACCTCTTGGGGATAACAAAACCACTCCTGCACCAGAGCCGTTCAACATCGTGGACCCATCAAAGAACATAGTCCAATGCTCCGAGTGAATCTGGGTCGGTTGCTACTGCTCAATCCACTCGGCGAGGAAATCTGCTATTGCTTGGGACTTGATTGCTTTCTTTGCCTCAAACTTGATATCCAAAGGAAGGAGTTCAATCACCCACTTTGCTACTCGACCAGTTGCATCCCTATTGTTTAGAATTTCTGATAATGGAGCATCACTGACGACTGAAACCGAGTGGTCTGAGAAGTAGTGTGCAACTTTCTTCGTGGTCAAATAAATTCCATAAACAAGCTTCTGATAATGTGGATATCTCTGCTTGGACGGAGTCAAGACTTCAGAAATATAATACACTGGGCGCTGAACTTTCTAGGCTTTGCCTTCTTCTTCCGCTCGACCGTGAGCACTATGCTGACAACTTGTCCAGTGGTTGTGATGTAAAGCAGTAAAGGCTCTTTGCTGATTGGAGCGGCAAGCACCGGCTGGGTGGAAAGCAGGGCTTTGAGCTCTTCAAACGCTGCTTCAGCTTCAGGATTCCACTCGAACCTGTCAGACTTCTTCATCAGTTGGTAAAGAGGTAATGCCTTTTCACCTAGACATGAGATGAATCGACTCAATGCAGCCAAACAACCAGTAAGCTTCTAAACATCGTGCACACGCACAGGACGTTCATTTGGAGGATTGTGCCAACCTTCTCTGGATTTGCATCGATTCCTCGTTCAGAAACGAGGAAACCGAGTAACTTTCCACCTAGGACTCCAGACGTGCACTTTGACGGATTGAGCTTGATATCATATCTTCTTAAGTTGGCAAAGGTTTCAGTGAGCTCAATCAGTAGGTCAGAACCTTTGCGTGACCTGACCATGATGTCATCCATGTATGCTTCCACATTCCGACTGATTTGAGTGAGTGGGCACTTCTGAATCATGCGCATGAACGTGGCACCAGCATTCTTGAGGCCAAAGGGCATGGTAACATAGCAAAAACACCCGAATGGGGTGATGAAAGCTGTTTTTATTTTGTCGGGTCCATACAGTCGGATCTGATGGTACCCGAAATATGCATCCAAGAAGGACAAGCGCTCACACCCCGCAGTTGAATGGACTATCTGGTCGATGCGGGGCAGAGGGAAATGATCTTTTGGGCAGGCCTGATTGATATGCATGAAATCAATACACATTCAAAGTGACTTATCTTTCTTGGGGACCATGAAAACATTGGCGAGCCACTCGGAGTGGTATATCTCGTGGATGAACTCAGCTGCCAGAAGCCGAGCCACCTCCTCGCCAATTGCCTTCCTCTTCTCCGCTGCAGACCGATGGAGATGCTCTTTAACGGGTTTTGCTTTCGGGTCGACTCGAAACGGTGCTCGGCCAGTCCCCTGGGTACACCCGGCATGTCTGATGGTTTCCATGCGAAGATGTCCCAGTTCTCACGGAGGAACTGGATGAGCGCTTCTTCCTATTTGATGTCGAGTGTTGTTGAGATATGAATCGGAGCAGCATTGGGATCGGTCGGGTGAATGTGAACTGGTTTTGTTTCACCAGATGACTGAAATGCAGACTCTGAAGCAGGCTTCTTGGCATGCAGCAAATCACCCGGATCTGCATTCTTCTGGTATTCTTGCATTTCTACTGCTGTCATCTGTTCATCGGCGATCTTTGAGCCCTTCTGGAGGCACTCTTCTACTCTCTGCCGATTTCAAGTGACTGTGATCACGCCTCTGGGGCCAGGCATCTTCAACTTGAGGTACACGTAACACGGTCGAGCCATGAAACGAGCATAAGCAGGCCTGCCTAGAATAGCATGGTAGGCACTGTCAAAATCCACCACCTCAAACGTCAACTTTTCCTTGCGGTAATTCTTTGAATCACCGAAAACCACATCAAGAGTGATCTGACCGAGTGAATCGGCTTTCTTTCCTGGGATGACACCGTGGAATCTCATGTTGCTCTTGCTGAGCTTGGACATCGGAATGCCCATCCCTCAAAGGGCCTCAGCATACAGTATATTTAAACCACTGTCGTCGTCCATCAAAACCTTGGTCAGTCAAGTGCCCCCAACGACTGGGTCGACCACCAACGCTTGTCGCCCAGGGGTATCAACATGCGCTGGGTGGTCGAACTGGTCGAATGTAATGGGGTTTTTTGACCACTTGAAATATGTCGTCGTTGCCGGAGCAACCATGTTTACTTCTTTGTTGATAACTTACAGTCGAGTTTTGCTCTCGACGTCAGCAAAAATCACTAAAGTGGCATTGATGTTGGGGTAACCGTCATCTTCCTCTTTGTCTTCCTCCTTATCAGATTCTTTTTCTTTCTCACTGGGCTGACCCTATCGGAAACTCTGAATCAGGAGTCGACACTGTCGAGTGGTATGCTTGGGAAGAATCAAGTTTCCCTCTTCATCTTTTTTGGTGTGTATATGACACGGTAAATCAAGCACATCATTTCTCGCTTGATCTTTCACTTTTTGGGGGGTCCAAGGCCCTTTAGGCTTTCCCTTGATTCAAAACCGCTGCCTCAGCAGGACATGCAGGTTCAGCTTTACATTTTTGCTTCCGACTGGAGTTTCCTCCTTGGTGTCCTGGGCGAATGATTTGTTCTTGCCGCTCCGGAGTCGGTCCTCTTCTTCGTCGTTAGCATACCGAGTGGCTATCTCCATCATCTGAGTCAGAGACATGTCCCCGGTCCGACCGAACTTCAAATTGAGCTCTCTGTAGCGGACGTCTTCTTTAAAGGCGCAAACGGCTTGATGCTCTGATACATTCTCCACAGTATGATGAAGGCTAGTCCATCTCTGGATATAGTCTCTCAAAGTCTCATTCTGCTTCTGAACACAATGCTGCAATTCGGCCAATCCAGCAGGTCGCTTGCAGGTGCCCTTGAATGTTTTGGTAAACGATCGGGCTAACTCTTCCCAACCGTAAATGCTCCCAGGGGCCAACTGATTCAACCAAGCTCTGGCAGAACCTTCAAGAATCAAATGGAGGTGTTTCATGGCCACCTCATCGTTACCACCACAAATGTGCACTGCTACTCGGTAATCCTCGAACCAAGTGTCGGTCTTCAACTCTTCGGTGAACTTACTTACTCCTATCGCCAATCTGAAGTTGTAAGGGATCTCAGCGGCTCAGATGGCTCTTCTGAAACACTCGGGGCCGGAAACATGCACTCTGCTTCCACTGGGTCAATCTCTATCCAGTCCTTCTCTGAATGCTCTATTCCTGTCGACCAAACCTTGCACGAGGAGCGATCTTGCATCGAACCCAGGCTCTCTTGGGTCGACTGGAATTCTGCGGTCATTACCATATGGGTGCCTGTCGTCATATCGCCGGGGCTCTTATCACCCGCCTGTCGGAGGGGGCGAAGGCACTCGACGGTGGTTGTCACGGGCATATTCACGATCAAACTCTCTGTGGGCTCTTCCCAGGTGCCGATCTCGACGGTGATCACGATCTTCACGTTGCAAAGGCGACCCAGGACTATGTGCCGACTGAGCTGTGTCTGTCCTTACTGACTTGCTGTGGATTCTGTTGTGCGACTGAGAAACGGCTGAGTTTTGCTCTCCTGCTGCCCGGAGCAATGCTTGGATCTGCATCAAGCCTCTTCCAGCCTCTGAACGAGGCGGCTGGATAGATTCTGCTATACGTGCAGCAGCTGTAAGATTCTGGATCATAGTGCGGTATACCTGAGGTTCAGGTGGAAACAATTGTCGTTGTCGTCGATTGGATTCGGGTATCAGTCGACGGGCGCATTCATCGAGAGAATGTTGGAGGTTCTCCAGACACCGCGTTCAGCCAATATGGCCAGGTGCGCAGCCTTCAAGGCCAGAGCCTCGGAAGTCTCCCCCACGATAGGGGTCTGGAGCGCCTCCATGTTGCGGCCGTGCAACTCTTCCCTCTGTTGCGAATTGAGAGGTTGGGGCTCATACTCATCATGACCATACGACGGGCCATCACCGTCGTCGTTGCGGCGGAACCCGGGTGGACTTCCACGAGAATCGACCATGAGAACTTTTACCACGGGGTCACTGATCCCACGCTTGGAAAGAATATCCGCGGAGCCAGTCGACGGGTCGAATGGTCCGTAGAGAAATTCGTCGGGCTCGATCGTCGTGACTTGAGGGGTGGTCAACTGGCGGGCCACCACATGCTTTACCCACCGCTGGAGCCAGAAAGACCGGATCGCTTGCGGCGGCGGCTAGCGGAGTGAGTGGATGATGCGGGAGTCGACCGATACAGGGGTCCATGGCTGCCGCAGAAGGACGCTGCAGGCACTCGCGCGGAAATGCAATGCCCCGCGGATCGGAAGAGCCTTGACATCGAGGGGGGCTTCTTGAAGCCAGGAGGGTTCATCGGCCATGAAAATGAGTGCGCCAAGTCGGATCTCGCGACCTAGAGCCAAACCACCACCAGAAACCATGTTGATGAAGATCGGAAAAATTGCAAAGTTTCCAAGACGCTTTGCCCCATGGTGGGCACCAACTGTCGTGGTACTAAGTTTGACAGTAAGAGTAGGGGGTACGTATGAGGAGGCGAGGTTGTACACATGAGTTTACAAGTTCAGGCCCCTCTCGGAGGAGGTAAAAGCCCTACATCTCGGTGCCCTGAGGCGGTCGACTAGAATATGGGTGTGTGTGTGTTGCAGGGGGTGTGAACCCTTGTGCCAGAGGAGGGGGGTGGCTTATATAGAGTGCGTCAGGACACCAGCCATCCCTTGTTACAGGGTTCAATGTACATTAAGACAGGGCGTTACTGGTAACGCCAGCTATAAAGTGCTATTAATGATCTTTAAGACTACGGAGTGAACGTCTGACCGTTGCCATCCTGGGTGACACTAGGTCTTCTGCACTCCGAGTGGTTTCTTGCATGGTCGAGTGAATTCATCTTGGTCGAATGGAATTGGGGTATCCGAGTGAGATAATTGGTCGAGTGGATTGCACTCCAAGGTTACTTCAGTCGGTGTCTTTTGTTATACTTTGGATGTTCTCGATTCTAGGGTAGTGACCTTGGGTAGGGCGTCTAGGTCAGGCCTATGAACCTACCCTAGGTCCATGGCATCGTCAAGACCAAAACAAGTTATGTACTTGTGTATGGTTGTTGATCATTTTCTATGCATGGCTCAAATACTCCTACTGGCTCAATAAACCTTAAGGTCATCCACTTGACGAAAATCATTGATTGCCTACAAACCTCTGCACTCGGGGGCCCAATAACTTCCTCAATTAGAGGAAGCACTCTCGCTAACTATCTGTCAGTAATCCGCTATAGGCACATGGGATATATGGGAATTGGATGGGATGAATTACGTAATAGATGTTAGTTTGATGGGGGAATGATCCCTAGTGTAATTGCAGTTCGAGGATTGATGTTTCTATGACTTTTATTGTGCCCAGTTCTTATTGCTAGAGCCCCAGTAACATGATTTCAGATCTAAAGTATTTATGCCTTTGTGATTATTTTTTCATGGTTCTACCTACAAGTCATATGCACCTAGTGTAATTTGAAGCGGAGACCCTGGTGGTGACAGTCTCAGATATCAATGACAATAGCCATAGTTTCAGATTACATGTGTTCATAGATCATAATGTGTTGTTCTGGTTGACCCAAAAGGCCATCTTAAGTACCCTACTTACCAAAGAGGACCTGGTGCAAGGGAGGGTGGTAATGTAGATATGAGGAAAGTTCTTAGAAATAAGCATGGCTTGCTACATATGGAATGCATGCCTATAATAATTCAAGAACGTTGGGCTAATGATCTTGTCCTTGTTGATTGTTATGTTACATAATTGGTTCCATCCGTGCAATATCCATCCCTAGAGTGCACTGCTGGTCACAGTTGGGAATCTAATGGAGATCGCATGTTCCCATATTGCAAATGATCTCTTCATCTAGAAAGGGTCGGCACAGACCAATGTTCATGGATTTTTTGTTGTTGTATGCTTGTAGTATTTGGAAAGAAAGAAACATCAGACACTTTAGAAGAATTCCACCATCAAGCAACTCTTGGCTCCAAAGATTTAAGAAACACTTCTCACTCATGGCTTATATAGTGGGAGAAGCACACAAAACCTTTTATTAATTCTCTTGTGATCTTCCTACCTTAGCTTAATTATGCCCCTCCTTTTGCTTTTAGTGGTCTTTATTTCTCCCTGCCCCAAAGTGGGTTTGGGTTGTACATAAACCATGTAACTCATTCTTTACATTTAATTAAAATTGTACACTAGGGTTCAGAATGTCATGAGGCAGTTTGGTCCATATTTGGTGTTTTTGCTATTGCTTGCTCTCTTTAAGTTAGTTCTACTTGGCAACTAACGAGTACTTTTCTGCATTTGTTCTTTGATGCTACATACACCAATCCATTTGCTTTATTGGCATTGCTACTAATAAATTTTGCGGGCAAGTATCTATTTCAAGTGTGGTTGAATCGACAATTCAACTGTCAAAGCTCATAAGTATTCTTTGACTCCCATCGTGTCGAATACAAATTAGGGTTGTAATACTTCCTAATGAAGATTGTTGCGGTTCCCTGCACTTATCATTTATCAAGATGTGTGTGTCCCTTGGCAATGTAGCCATAGCCATGGTAATGACCCTAGGATGCTCCGCATTAGTTACTCTCCCTAAAACGCGAGCATGGTTTCTTGCTTTGTTGAACCATTATGTACACTTGTCAGTAGATGAACCATTATGCACCTTCATGACACACAATTGAAGCGGGGCTACCGAAACTAGGGAGAATCTGGATTAATTAAACCTGTATGGCCTACGCTCGGGCCACAACATACATACCATACTACATCCCGAACAAGGGGGCATGACAAACTATTTGCAAAAAGAAATATTTGAGTCATAAATGTTTGTGTGAGGTTCAATCCAAGCCTATGGACCTCCAACTTTTTTATTAGTTAATTGTAAGACATGAAATGCTTCTCGGATCGTTGTAGACATGATAGCGGTAATAGTCAAAACACCCTTTTTAGGCTGAATGTTGGATTACTACACATGTCTTTATGGCATTTGCTTTGATAAAAAAAAAATTGTGCCTGAAAGTTTGTAGTAAAGGCTTTGATTCTATGTATTTTAGGCGTAATCTTTCAGGGTCCACGTTGGATTTGTGGGAGAGTGTATAAGATACTTGATTTGAAGTGAATCTAATATGTGAACCTGACATGATCAAGTGATCTCTTATGACCAATGCTTCCTTTACATTAAGTCAATGTATAAAGAACTACTCCTAGTTGCTAATGATGTACCTTTTCCTCATAAATTTTCATGCAAACTGAATTGCCACTAAAAAAACTTTTCCTGTGGCTTATCATAAAGATACCCCCATTGCATACACGATGGTGTGGCAATGAGGCTTGTCATTTTTGCGGGCTGGCTGAAATCATTGATCATTTAATCTTAAAATGTTATTTTTCTAGCCTTATTTGGAATATTTTTGAAATGTGCCTTCGATTTTCAGAGTATTCCAAGTGATATGGATGGTTTATTCAATTCTTGGCTTCCTAGATTCAGAAAACGGGATAAAGTTTGGTTATTGTTGGTGTTGCGGCAATGGTGTGGGTTATCTGCAATCTCATAACAACGCTTTCTTTGGG
Source organism: Triticum dicoccoides (assembly GCF_002162155.2). NCBI lineage: Eukaryota > Viridiplantae > Streptophyta > Magnoliopsida > Poales > Poaceae > Triticum > Triticum dicoccoides. The sequence goes on along the minus strand of NC_041381.1, from coordinate 605,592,741 downwards.
AATAATGGGAGTGGTGATCAATGCATTGTGGTTCACTTTGCTTGATATATATTGGCTTAATGCATGGTCCATTATGTAGAAAAACACAGGAAGAATGTGAGGCTAGGATCTGGGGGCAAAGTTGTTCAAACATGGTTGCAGGTTGACGATTAACTTGATGATGATGCCCTGAGAAGATGATCTTTGTTTGCTTCAAACTTCATCTCCCCTCCCCTTCTCCTCTCCCAAACGGACTACAGACTAAGGGCATCTCTAGTAGATCCCCTATACTAAAAGTGCCAAAAGTACTCCCTATCCCACTTTACTAAATTATTTTAGGGAAATCACTATTCTGCAGCTAACAGATCTTGTATCCTGAAAATCTTCTACACACAATGCCACGTGGGGTCACAAGGAGAATGTCACCGAAGTCGAGAAAAAAGAGATCGGTGAGCATGTAAAGCTGATAGAGGTGAATGGGAAGCGCACTTGGCAATTGGCATCTGCACACTCGAGCATGCACGGAAGCACAAGGTTGGCGTGGATCGCCGGTGCGAGGATTGCATTGTGACCGTCGTGCTTGGAGTGGCTGGGTCAATGTAGGTGAGAGTCGTGCCCCCATATAACTACTTGGCCTTGCATATGTCCAACACAGATACTGAAGTGCATGGTTGTGTTCCCATGGACACACACGTGCACGCATATGCATATGGTGGAACAGTGCGGGAGTTAAATCCCACCCTCGATCTGAAACACTCGGCTGATCGGTGTATGGTACGTCCAATGAAGCCAGTTTGGAGCTGAGAGAACTGTGGCGACTGCGCGTACACCCTGGGCTTTCAGATGTGATTTTTGTCCCTTGATGAAGATCGTGTGGACGCTAATTGCTCGTGCCGTTGAGGTTTGTGCGTGCATACTGCATCACGCGGGCGGATGGAGTCATCCGTCGTTGCTGAGGATGTCGAGATACCGGTTTCAGAGTTATATGAACTTGTGGAATCCCTGGTTGGGGGATTGGATGGCAAGCCCTATTGGGTCATATTGCGTCAATTTAGCGGCAAAACATACACGCGTCGCGGGGAAGATGCCATAACGGGGCGACCCATTTAGTGGTAGCGGTCTACACAATGTTCGGGTTTTACAAACCTTCTTCCTGACCGGTCCAGTTTTTTCACATTTTTTGTTTTTCCCTTTGTTTCATTTAAGGATTTTCTTCGGTTTCATTTTCAAAAAAATCTTTTAGAACTCAGAAATTTTAAAACATGTTCATGAATTTCAAAAAATGGTGGTGTCTTTAAAAATGCGACATATCCAAAAAATGTTCATATTTTCAAAAATTCAATGGAATATCAGGGAGTGTTCCTGTTTAAAAAAAATATAAATTCTCCTATTTTGGAAAAATCTTGGTAATTTCAAATGTTGTTCACAAATTCAACAATGTTCAAGTTTTGAAGATATTCTAACGTTATAAAAAATTGTACATTTTAAAAAATGTTTGCGCTTCTATGAAAGAATTAAAACCAACCAAAAAAACGCATGCTACAGTACATCCTAGTTGCTACAGTGTCGAACTGTGGCGAGTGTGCATGAATCAGTTGCTTAATGGGTTGGCCCAGTGGCTCGCGCCTGTGCGTCGCGTCGTTGTTTGAAACAGAACGTGTCATGTAGTGCGAATGGCGGGCTCCGGAGAGGAGCGCCGCCGAGCGCAATGAGTATCTTAAGTTGGAACTGTCGCGGCGCGGGCAACGCCGCGACAGTAAGAGAGCTTCGCGACATAGCGAGGAGTTTTGCTCCTACCCTGTTATAGTATTGTTGAAACACAGATTGATAAATCTAGGGTAGAAAGCTTAGCAGGAGCTATTGGTTATGATAATGGCTATGTGGTTAGCAGCCAAGGTAGAAGTGGCGGCTTAGGTTTTTTTTCTGAAATAATCCAATAAAGATCGAAATTCTTGGTTACTCGGTGTATCATATTGATTGCTCTGTGGAGGAACCAGGTAGTGAACCATGGAGAATGACGTTGTTTTATGGAGAAGCAAGAACACACTTGAGGCACCAAACATGGGATGTCATGAAGGGGATAAGCACTTTGAGCGAGCTCCCGTGGGTTTGTATAGACCCTTTCCGGCGTCTCATGCGGCGCCTTCAGACCACGGCACGCGCACTGACGAGTTGGAGCGCCAAGTCCACGGGTTGCATACGTGACAAGATGGCCATCTCCCGCGAGCTCATATCGCGGTTTGACAAAGCCCAGGAAGACCGCATGCTATCTCCCCCGGAAGATTGGTTGAGAAAACAGCTCAAGATCTCATACTTGGGGCTGGCTTCTCTCCAGCGCACAATAGCGAGGCAACGGGCGCGGATCACCACGCTCAAGGACGGTGACGCCAATACAGCCTTCTTCCACCGGCAATGCTCTTTTCGCCGACAGAAGAATCACATATTCCGCCTTGTGGTCGACGGGCAAATGATCACAGATCAGGAGGGAATGGCCCAAGCGGCGTTCACGTACTTTGGCGAGCTCCTTGGTTCCTCCACCGACCGCAATCACATGTTGGACCTCTCGCAGATCATCGAGCCCCATGACCTGACTGACCTCGAGGCACCATTCAGCCCGGAGGAGATTTGGGACGCCGTCAAGCGCCTCTCGGCTCGCAAAGCGCCGGGGCTGGACGGATTCACCGCGGAATTCTTGCGGGCCTGCTGGAGCATCATCAAGCAAGACTTCTTCGACGTCTTCCAGCAGCTATTTGAGCTGCGCGGTCGCGAATTCAGCAAACTCAACCAGGCCCTCTTGACATTGCTCCCAAAGCGTGCAGACGCATGCCAACTACGAGACTACCGGCCAATATGCCTCATCCACCTCGTGGCGAAGATCTTCGCGAAGGTGCTATCGCTCCGTCTAGTGCCCAGATTGGGAGGCATGGTCAGTCGCAACCAGAACGCATTCATTCCGGGACGGAGTCTGCATGATAACTATGTCCTCGTCAGGCAATCGATGAAGCTGTTGCACCAACTTGGGGCTCCGAGAGTGATGCTCAAGCTAGACCTAACACGCGCCTTCGACTCCCTGTCATGGCCCTTCCTCTTCGAGGCTCTTGGCCAGTACGGTTTTGGACCTCGCTTCAGGGAGTGGCTAGCGATCCTGCTTTCATCTTCGAGCACTCGGATCATGGTCAATGGTGAGCCGGGACCGCCAGTTTGGCATCGCTGCGGGCTGCGCCAGGGAGACCCCGTATCCCCGCAGCTCTTCGTCCTCGCCGTGGACATCCTTGGGCGCCTAATCGGCCGCGCCCACGACGCCGGCATATTGCAGCGGCTGCACCCCCGACAAGACATTCCGGCTATATCCCTATACGCCGATGACGTGATGCTATTCTGCCACGCCACGCAAGGCGACATGGAGGCCGTCCGCGCGATCTTGGCCATATTCAGCGAAGCCAGCGGCCTCCGAGTGAACTATGCCAAAAGCTCCGCCGCTACCTTCAATGGCAACCCTGAGGCCGATGCAACAATTGAGCAGGTGGGATGCGCGAAGGCGGAGCTGCCCATTACTTATCTTGGCATCCCTCTCACGCTACGCCGTCCCTCCACTGCCCAGCTACAACCACTCGTCGACTCGGTGGCTGCCCGGCTCCCAACATGGAAAGCATGGCTCATGAACAAAACCGGGCGGCTGGCTCTGGTCAAATCTGTGCTCGCCGCGATCCCGATACATCAACTGCTTGCGTTCGCGCCGCCCAAGAAGACATTGAGACAGCTCGAAAAGATCCAGCACGGCTTCTTGTGGGCTGGGCGAGCTGCTGCCAATGGTGGACACTGCCACGTCAACTGGCGAAGGGTGTGCCGCCCGCTCGAGTACGGCGGGCTCGGGGTCCAGGATCTGGAGTGTGCTGGCCTAGCGTTGCGCCTGCGCTGGATGTGGCTCTCCCACACGGACGACGACCGCGCATGGCGAGGCCTCGACCTCCAGTTTTCCAGCGAGGAGCGTGCGTTGTTCTTTGCCTCGACGATCATGCAGCTCGGCGATGGACAAACGGCGTTGTTTTGGGATGACCGATGGCTAAACGGTCAGTCCGTGCGTGAATTTGCACCGGCACTCTACCAATGCATCCCCAAACGGCAACGCAAGTCAAGAACGGTGGCCGCCGGCCTAGCGGGCAATGCCTGGGCCCGTGACATTCAAGGAGTGATAGGGATCCATGAGATTGGCCAATATCTCAGACTTTGGCAGGCAGTGCAGCACATCGGCTTGTCAAACCGGCCCGACCGCATGCTCTGGAGATGGACGGCCAGTGGCACTTATACGGCACGGTCATGCTACGCCGCAACCTTCCACGGATCCATGAAATGCCCTTCCTGGAAGCTTACCTGGAAGAGCTGGGCACCACGCCGTGTCCATTTCTTTCATTGGCTGGCTAGTCAGGACCGGTGTTGGACGGCAGACAGACTCGCCCGTCGCGGCCTACAAAACCACCCACGATGCCTTCTTTGTGATCAGGCCCCAGAGATGATGTGGCACCTGCTCCTAGAATGCCCGTTCTCGCGGCAGGTCTGGCATGACGTGCTGGCTTGGGCGAGGATACCTTCTCAACCGCCAAGCAACGAACCCACCCTCACGGACTGGTGGCAACGTACAAAAGGGCAGACCCACACGCGCTACGGAAAGGCCTGCAATCCATCGCCATGCTCGTCCCTTGGATGATCTGGAAACACCGCAATGAGTGCATCTTCGAGAACGCGCGCCCCTCGGTCACCGTACTCGTAGATAAGATTAAGGCCGAAGCCACATGTTGGGCACAAGCTGGCGCTTTGGGTCTCAGGGTAGTCCTCCCCTATAACTAGGATGTCCACTGATAGGTGGCCAATCCATGTAACCACCACCTCCTAGGAGGATTGTATCTCCTCACCTTTTCAATGAAATGAAACGCAAAGAGTCCTTTGCGTTTTCTCGAAAAATTTCAACGAAGTTTTACGTCCGGATGAACAAGTGGGAGTGGGAGAAAGGAGTAATGCTCAAATACAGGGTTTCCGAGACGCTGTTGATGTTTGCATGTTGATGGACATGGGCTACCAAGGCCATTTTTGGACTTATGAGAAGAAGGTGGCGGGAGGAACCTACACGCGAGTGAGGCTTGACCGAGCGGTTGCCACAGCAGAATGGAATGGAATGTTTCCTCAACCATACCTAAAACACCTAACAACATCGACATCTGATCATTGCCCGATTTTGCTGGAATTTCGAGGGAGAGAACGCTCGCACTTTAAAAAGGAGTTCAAGTACGAAGTAATGTGGGAAACACATGAGACTTGGTCGGAGACAATTTCGTCCACGTGGACAGAAGGGGGAGCGACAGGTACTGTCGAAGAGCTAAGCAGGAAGCTCAAAAGGATCTCTAGGAATTTGGAAGTATGGAACAGGAGCACTTTTGGCTCAGTTAGAAAAGAGATAAAAAGTTTGAAAAGTGAACTGGAAAGGCTGCGAGCTGATCCTGCAAGGACTGCACCCTCGCATGTAGAGTTAAAGATCAACGAGAAACTAATAGAATTGTATCACAGGGAGGAGCTCATGTGGAGACATCGCTCAAGATTAGAATGGCTCTCGGCTGGGGACCGCAATACTCAATTTTTTCATCTAAGAGAAAGTCAGCGAAGGAAGAGAAATATGATAAAAGCACTCACCAACTCCCTAGGAGTCATGACAGAAGACCCTGTAGAACTAAGATCCTTGGTTCGGGACTTCTATTTGATGTTGTATACGTCCGAAGGGGTAGCTGGTATGGAGGATGTGCTACCCAAGGTTCCTATCAAAGTCACAAATGACATGAACCAGATGCTCTTGGCGCCATATACGAAGGAAGAGGTCAAAAAGGCTCTGTTCCAAATGTTCCCTACCAAGGCTCCGGGCTCGGATGGATTCCCAGCTCATTTTTACCAGAGGCACTGGGATATTTGCGGAGATGAGGTGACGAAGGCAGTCTTGAGAATTATCAAAGGGGAAGAGGGGGCTGGATGTGTCAACGATACTGTGCTAGTTCTCATTCCCAAGGTTCTGAACCCAACACAACTCTCTCAATTCCGTCCCATTAGTCTTTGCAATGTGATCTGTAAAATTGCCTCCAAGGTTGTCTGTAACAGGCTGAAGATAGTCCTCCCTGACATAATATCAGAGGAACAGTCTGCTTTTGTTCCTGGAAGACTAATCACGGATAACATTATTTATGCATATGAGTGTTTACACTTTATGAAGAGGAGCAGGGCTAAATCCAACAGTTTCTGTGCGTTGAAGTTGGACATGATGAAAGCCTACGAGAGATTAGAGTGGCCTTATCTCCGTGTCATGATGGAAAGATTGGGCTTTGCACAAAGTTGGGTTCAGATAGTGATGAATATGGTACAATCAGTATCCTTCTCAGTTCTTTTCAATGGTGAGAAACTAGAACATTTCACACCCACAAGAGGCATCCGACAGGGAGATCCTATTTCCCCTTACCTTTTCTTGATTGCAGCAGAGGGTCTTTCGTGCCTTTTAAAATCAAGTTCTCAGTCGTCAGGTTTGGAAGGGATCAAGGTGGCACCTTCAGCTCCGTCTGTTAACCACCTCCTTTTTGCTGATGATAGCCTGTTGCTTTTTAAGTCAAGTGTTGAGGGTGCGACAATGGTATCAAACCTATTGGATGTGTACTGCAAGGCTTCTGGACAGTGGATAAACAATGATAAATCTTCTATCTTTTTCAGCAAGGGGTGTCCCCAAGTGGTCAGAGATAATGTTAAGCAGACCCTGAATGTTCATAATGAGTCTTTGAGTGACAGGTATCTGGGAATGCCAACTGATGTAGGGCAGTCTAAGATGGGTACTTTCAAGTACTTAAGAGACACAGTATGGGAGAAGGTTCGTGGATGGATGGAGAAGTTACTCTCAGCAGCGGGGAAAGAAGTGCTTATAAAATCTGTGGCACAGGCCATCCCAGTTTATTCAATGGCATGCTTCAGATTACCACGGGGCTTGTGTGAGAATATCACTTTGATAATCAGACAGTTTTGGTGGGGGAGTAAATAAGGTAGAAGAAAACCGGCTTGGGTTGCTTGGGACATCATGACAAAACCAAAATACCTAGGTGGCATGGGTTTTAGAGATATTGAGGTTTTCAATCTTGCTCTACTTGCTCGACAGGCGTGGAGTCTCATGGATGATCCTAAATCGCTAAGTGCAAAATTGCTTAAAGCAGCTTACTACCCAGAGAGTAGTTTCCTGGATGCGGAGTAGGGGAACCACCCTTCGCAAATATGGCGGGCGGTGATTGATGGCAGAGAGGTTTTGAAACAGGGCATCATTCGAAGGGTTGGAAACGGGGCGTCAATAGATATTTGGAATACCAACTGGATTCCAAGGACCGGTCCCATGAGACCAATCACATCCATCTCAGTCAATCCCCCAAGGTTAGTGTTAGAGCTGATTGACACCACATCCGCTTCATGGAGAGAGGATCTGATCCGGGGTACTTTCTTACCGTTTGACGTGGAGTAC
>NC_041381.1:605584091-605585047 GCF_002162155.2 Triticum dicoccoides | reverse complement strand
TAGATGGTGCAGTTTCTCAGAACAGGAGGAGGGGAGCTGCAGCGGCATTATGCAGAGACCACGCTGGAAATTTTCTGGGGGCTTCGGCTATACTTGTGAGGGGTGTTTATGACCCACCGACACTAGAAGCCCTTGCTATTCGGGAGGCTCTAGCCCTGGCCGAAGATCTGAATTTGCAGAGACTACACGTTGCATCAGATTACAAAGTGGTGATCGAGGACATGAAGGAGCAAAACCCGGCTGGTTATTGATGTCTCAATTCTACATGAAATATCACACCATGCGACTCGTTTCGTAGAGTGCAATTTTGTTCATGAGTATAGGAGCTCGAACTTCGAGTCTCACAATCTAGCGAAGCATGCTTTAAAGCTAGGGGTGGGCCGCCATGTTTGGTTAGGACACCCCGGTATTCTCGTTTTTGTCCCTGTAAACATTATTTCAGGATAAATAAAGCTTCGCGTGATTGTCTCAAAAAAAATGTAGTGCGAATGATGATATGTATCACAGAAGTTATATCTCGCTTACAACCTCTCGCCTGAAGCTTTCAGCAGTGCTGAGAGACTGACACGGCCCAGTATAACATATTTTCTGTTCCTTCGTTCCTTCTCGTTGTTGATCGCTGCTTGTTTCTTTTCTTTTCTATCATTTCTTGTTTTCTTTTGATTTTTCTTCTGTTTTCTAATTTATTGTCCGTGTTTTTTCAATTATACTTCAATTTTTTGTTTGTTTCTTTCTCGGCTTTATTCGGTTTTCCTATTTGCATTAACTAAAAATGTTGATCATGTATCAAAAAACGTAGAATGTACATTACTTAAAACTAAATATCAAAAATCATGTATTTAAAAAAAGTAATTTAGTATTTAAAAAATGTTACAAATGTATACAAAAAAATGTTACAAATGTATACATTGTGTTTAAAAGATGTTCAACACATGCTCAACATTTTTTATACACGT
>NC_041381.1:605571323-605583130 GCF_002162155.2 Triticum dicoccoides | reverse complement strand
AATTATGTATTTAAAAAATGTAATCATGTGAATAAAAACGGTTATGATGTCTAAAAAATGTACATTGCATGTTAAAAAAAATTCTATTGCTATTAGTAAAATGTTCAACACATGATTTACATTTTTTAAATACACTTTAAACAATTTTTAATACATCATTAGCATTTTTAACTATAATGATTGACAGTTCTTTCTTATACATATTTGATGTCTACTTTTTTCATAAACATTGTACATTTTTCATATACTTCTTAAACATTTATTTGATATAGGTTTTCTATTTTCCAAATACATGATTTACATTTTTTTTGTAACATCACCTACATTTTTGAAACCTGTGAACATTTTTAAAATGTTATAAACATTTTCCTAATATGCTATCAGCATTTTTAATTAAGTCACATTTTTTTTACATTGTGTAAACATTTTTTTGAATTCAAGATTTATTTATTTTATGTTTTCTTAAATACATGTATATACAATATTTTCAACAAATATAATAAAAGGAAAAACTAAAAATAAACAAAGGGGAAAACACTACAAAGATGAACTTAACTGGAACGTACCTAGGCATTCACGGCACCCTGAAGTGAGCGGTGGTTCCAGCTTGCGTCAACCAATGTATAGACATGACTGATATGTATTGCTCTATGCGGTCGCATGCATGGGGCAGCTCGTTAACGGGGGTGCATAAAGAAGCTTTTAAGAGATGAAGCCATGGACAAGTATGTGGAAGACCAATGTCCCATCTAAGGTTAAAATTTACTTATGGAGGCTTGCTCAGCAATCTCAGCCCACGGCTGATCTTCGAACTCACAAAAGCATGGCGACAATGTCTTCATGTGGCCTTTATGGAGAGGACGATTCATGGCAGCACTCTCTCCTTCACTGTAATATGGTGAGATGTGTATGGGCGTTGGAAGACCCCGACCTTGCTAAAACTATTGACAACATAAGGGAACCGAAAGCCAAAAGGTGGATATTCAAACTAATTGACAACCTACAACATGATGATTTCATCAAGGTCGTGGTGACATTGTGGGCTATATGGTAAAACGCTCGAAGAAAGGCGTTACATGAGCACATCTTTCAGACCCCTCACACGACCCCTCATTTTATCAGTATCTATATTAGGGAGCTCAGCGAGATCAAACCATAGGGGACACAAGTTCCACTAGCGGCAAGGGCACCCTTCCCGCGCACAACGTTTGCCGGCAACATGTTTTGCTAAGATCAAAGTAGACGGAGCTAGTTTCAGGAATTCAAATGGAGGTTTTAGTGTTGTGTGCAGGGATGAAACAGGGAAGTTCATGGCGTGTCAGCTATCAGATGCGTTAGCATAACTGACCCGACAGCTTTGGAAGCGCTAGCCTGCCGAGAAGCCCTTTCATTTGCACATGATATCTCTCTTACATATGTGATAATAGCATCAGACTGCCAAGAGGTTGTTACAAATATCAAGATCAATGCAGGAGGCCTGTATGGCAACATTGTTAAGGGGATCAAATCAACTTCGTCCCAGTTCACATCTTCTACTTTCATTTTTGAGGGACATGAGAGTAATATTAAGGCACATAGCCTCGCTAAGCACACTATAGGACTTTTTTTCAGCACGCCATTTGTGGCTCCTCGAACCTCCGGACCTTAATTGTATCCCAATGTATTTGGACTATGATAATTAAATAAAGTGTGTTTAGACTAAAAAATAGTTTTGTGAAGGTTCTGGAACCTTCTATCTTGTTTTGGGAAGGTTCCAGAACCTTCCATCCAGGTTTGGTCTTTATTTATATATTTTTTTCCTTTTCTTACCCGCTTTTCCCATGTTTATTTTGGTATTATATTTTCTTCTTTCCTTCTCCTTTTTCTTTTTCATCCCTTTTCTGTTATATTTCCTTTTTCCTTTTCTTTCTCCCTTTTCAAGTTTTTCTTTTTTTACTTTTATAGTTCTACAAGTAATTACAAATAATTCCCTAAATTCAATAAAAAAAACAATATTTTATTCGAATTCATGAATATTTTTTAAAATTCATGAATCTAAAAATTTGGTAATTTTTAGTTCTATTCGTGAGTTTCATTACCGATTCAAGAACATTTTTTAAGTTCCAATTAATATTTAATTCGTGGACATATTTACATTTCAAAACCTTTTTTGGTTTTTTGAACATTTTTTAAACTCAAAATACTTTTTAAAACTGACGAGCATTTTACAAAATGGTTAAAAAAATCTTAGACATTTTTTGACTTCATGAATAATATTTTCAAAATTTTCAAACATTTTCTAAATTCATGAAAAATCAATTTTTTGAATAATTTTCTAGTTGGACAAAAAAAATAAAGTATAAAGATATATTTTTTAGAATTCTTGAAAATAGAGAAGAAAGCAAAAAATATGTGGACGGGAAAAGATGTTATGAGTAATGTGCAAGGCTCACTCTGATTTTTAGGCATACTTGGAAGCTTTATTGACCCATCGCAATATTTACAGGGACGAATACAAGATCTTCTTGCTGGGTAACCAAACATGGCGTCAACCCCCTAAAGAGAGTGTATGCTTGCGGGGTTATGAGCTTTAAAATTCAAATTCCTAAACTGATGAACAATATTACAAGTAGTGAAGGCCTTGTAGCATTTTATGATTTCGTGAATAACTGCCCCATAGCTGGCTGAAGATATTTTCTCGATACCATCCACCATCGCTTTTTGCAATATGAAGTGATATAACTTTTCTAAATATATAGATCATCGGCGAGTGCGAGCGCTTCTCTCACTATGAGGGCTTGGAGCGTCACAAGTCCGATGGGCTCACTCGTTTTACTTGTTTTATGTGTGTGTCCTGTGCCAATGGGCTTGCCCATACCCACGTTAGCTACGCTGACATGCGGGAGAGGCGTGATACAAATCCTATACAGCGCTTTCTGCACCAGTTACTATTGTTTCTGCAATCGGCCGCACAGCCTCCCCTCCGTGATGGGTCGGCTCGTGTAGTTTTTCTTCTTTAAACTGAAAAAACACGAGTGTGAGCTGATTCAAACACACTATCTATTTGTTCTCGATTAGCTATAGTAACCACCGGGGACAGAACACATGTTGTAATTACTAACTCGGTCTTCTTCTTTTGTTCTTTCTTTCTTTTCATTTTCTTTGTCTTTTCTCTTTTCCTTTGCTTTTTTTTTCTCTTTTTTATTTTCCCTTTTATATTTTTTATTTTCTATTTCTCAAAAATCATGAATTTTCTAATCCATGTACTTTTTTTAAAATTGATGAATTATTTTCCAAAATCCATGAACCTTTCAAAAAAAAAATATGAACTTTTTTCCGAATGATGAACTTTTTCCAAAATCAATGACCTTTTGTCAAATTTTCAAAAAATACAAGATTGATATCATTGTTTTTAAAATGGTGAATGTTTTTGAATTTGTGATTTTTTAACAATTGATGAACTTTTTTCAAAATCGATGAACTTTTTTCCAAAATTGATGAACTTTTTTTTTCAAAATAAAAAACTAGCCTGTGGTGGAGGGAGTGAACCAAGCGGACGTGCAGCTGGAGTGAGTGGGGGAGAAAAGCGCATTGCTAGGTCGTGGCCCACTCGGGCGCGTGTGAGCCCAGTTAGTTCCAAGTCATGTATAGGAGTGCTTAGATTTGATGGATGTGGGGCTCACCCAATTTCCGAAATCACTAGTTAAGTGTTGCCATTTGCAATAGTCAATCCCCACCTTCTCACGTGCTGACAAGTTATGCGCTAGTTGTGTCGCAACCTGAGAGTTTTTCCCATTTGTCGTACATTCGTTTATTCAAAAAAATTATCTCTTAAACCGTGCATGCAAATGTTGAACGTTTTTTGCCCTTGGATTTCTCTCGACATGATCATTGAAACTAAATCTCATGCTAATAGGTTTCGACGAATGTTTTTTTTTCACAAAAAACCAGAAACCAAAACAAACAAAAAAAATCTCAAAAAACAAAAAACGGAGCCCAAGAGCATGGTTGTGGTTTTCACTTTTTCCGAAGCACAGGTTGAGCTTTTCTAAAAAAATCATGGAAGCATAAGTGTTCTGCTTGCGGAAGCACAAGTTGTATTGTCCCTTTTCACGAAGCGCAATTGTGCTTCTTGCAGAAGTAAACCGGTGCTTCCACAAACGAACGGTTGTGCTTTTCCCTTTTTGGGAAGCACAGTTCTGCTTCTTGCAGAAGTAAATCAGTGCTTCCGTGAAAGCACCATTGTGCTTTTTCCTTTTTGAGAAGCGCAGTTGTGCTTCTCGTGGAAGCAAATCAGTGCTTACATGAGACGCACGGCTGTGTCTGTGCTTTTTCCTTTTTAAGAAGCACAGTTGTGCTTCTCGCAGAAGCACATGTTCTGCCTCTTGTGGGAAAGCACCGCTTCTTGATAAAAATCAATTTTTTCCCTCCATAACCTAGGAAAACTAGGCAAAAAAAAACATATAAAGCCAGAAAAAGGCATAAAGGAAAATAGAAAACACAAAATGTCTGAGGGTGCGTCCAGCAGGTGACACATGGCGGTGTATGGACACACCATTTGACACGCTCTCAGACAAAAAATATTATCTTTTTTTTTTTTGAGGATTTGGGTAATCTTTAGTTAGTAATAGCTCCCATTCCCCAATTCCTCCGCATTGGGACGAAACGAGGCCCATACAAGAAGGGAAATAGTGCGGGCCATGGCAGCCCACCCCCAGTCGACATACGATCCACAATTTTCGTCATAGTTCTAGAACCGGGACCGAGCAAAGTGGTAGCCTATAGGTGACTCTACGTCGCGAGCCCGGCAAAGCGCACAAGTATATTAACTCCATAGCATAGCTGGGTCCAAGCCCGTCCCACGACATACTCCTTGTCGTCATTAACCCCATCATACCTTTGCAGCTGCACCGCCGCTCGCGTCGTGTAGATTGTGTGGCGCACCCCCACGCCCACGCACTCATGGTCGATCGTAGTAGTGTACGATATGAACGGCCGCCAGAACTGAGTAAATTAACGTGGTCGCATATAAATGAGGCCTAGCCGGGGCGGAGGCACTCGTACCCACTTCAATGCGGCTCCAAGTACCACGTAGTGGTACGCCCGTTTCGTTGCGTTTGGTTTCGTTCATGTGAGATGCGCATGCATGCGTGCACCGCCTTCCATTTATTTCCCGGCACGCTGCGCTGCGATCAGCCGATCACCCGCCGGGCCTAAACGAACCAAGAGGCGTAGGGGACCGAGCACCCGCCCGGCCCTGTTCCGGCGAGGCCTGCGGCGGCAGGTCTAGAGCTGAACAGGAACGGGAAGTGCGCACCACACATGACGACGAGTTGCAGGGGCAGCACCGCACCGCGGCAGAACAAGTGTTGACCCGGCCAGGGCCATGCCGCTGACGCCGGCCGTTCTGTCTGCCTGCCTCTCCTCGTGTAGGCCATCGAGTGTACGAAGCCTCGCCTTGATTGCGCCTCGGTCCGTCTTCGATCGCTGCTACGGGTTCCCTTGCTGCACCAACTCTCGCCTGCGGCGATACGTGCGAGCTCTTTATGGTTTGGGCGCAGCTCTCCCCCGCCCGGACTGTGGATGGATTTCCTCCGCCGCTACGCCACGAAAAGGGTGCGGCGTGGTGAGAGGGAGATCGATCGAGCAGGAGTACTACGCGCGTACAGTCTGCACCCCCGATCTTGGAATATCACTGCTCTCGCCGTGCATGCGTGCGTGCGTACGTACCTGCCCCTCTGTGGTGTTGCCGTATGCGTATCCCCAGCCCTCTCTCGAACGGTATGTAAAGTGTATCTTGTCGTAGGTTTCAAGAAGAAACACGGTGGTATGCTTTTCGTACGCTGCGGTGGGATCCATCCAATACCGGAGAGGAGATCCTCTCCGGTTTACTAAAAACGTTATAGTATTATGTTAAAACGTTTGGGTCAGATCTTCATGCCTGGCGTGACCAAGGTGGCTGACTTGTTGAATGTGGAGGGCTCGGGATGGGATCAGCACAAGGTGGAAAACATGTTCACCCCTTCTGATGCAAAGGATATCCTTCAGGCCTTGTTCGTTTAAACCTCCTCTCAAGAGGATTGGAGGGGATTTTGGCTTGCAGGGGATCTAGTCCCCCTCAATCCCTGCCAATCCCCTTCCAAAACCACCTCAACCGAACAAGGCCTCAGGTGGCAGTGGGTGGAGTGGGGGTGGATGACTTCCTTGCTTGGAATGGCACAAAAAATGGTGTCTTTAGTGTGCGATCGGCTTATCACTTGGCAATGTCTTTGAAACGAGGGAGGTATGGACAGCCAGCCTCGTCGACTTCGGTAATAGGACCACAAGGGCTTTCTCAGCCTTTGGGAAACGGAGGCGCTGGGGAAGACCAAAATTCATGTGTGGAGGATGGTCCGGAATGGCTTAGCTGTGGGCCATGAGCTTCATCGTCGCCGGATCAAGCCCAGAGTCTTTTGTGTCGCTTGCGGGAGGGAGGAAACTGTCTTACACAGGTTTTGGACCTGCCCTCATTCCTCCCAGTTCTGGCAGCATTTGGCGTCGGAGAAAGGTGTTGTGGTGGCTGCCCCGCCGGCCCCTACGGACTCACAGAGGGTTTTATCTGACTGGCTAGTCAAGTGGTTTGCAGATGCAAAGGAGGAGGAGAAGGAGGCTATGGTTCACGCAACGTATGGGCTGTGGCTTGCTCGAAATGAGGCGAGGGATGGCAGAAGGATTGCTCATCCACATGAAATTGTGGAAGGCGTCTACTCGCACATGCTAGAGTGGCGCAGCACTCACACTTGTGAAGTGCGGGTGCCGAAGCCAAGGTGTTTGTAGAGATGGGAGGCGCCGGCTCCGGGATGGGTGAAACTGAACTCGGACGGCGCCGTCTCCAAGCTGGGTTCCAAAGGCGGCGGAGGAGCGGTGCTTCGGGATCATTGTGGGGCTTTCTTGGCGGGAGTGACTCATTTTCTGCCCCACATCTCCGATCCTGAAGCAGGCAGAGATTCTTGCTTGTAGGCGCGGCCTGCGGCTTGCTTCTGACGCTGGGGTGCAGCGTGTCCACCTGGAGCTCGACAGCAAGTCGGTGGTGCAAAAGCTATCGCAACCTGAGAAGTGTTTCCCTGTTGTCGGGCCCTGGATTCAAGAGTTAAAAGAGCTGCTTGGCTCATTTGTGGCATTTCGAGTGGATTGGGTACGTCGGTCCGCCAACGTAGCTGCGCATAAGTTTGCCAAAGTAGGTGTGGGTGATGAGTTATGTAAGGTGTGGTGAGGGTCTTTCCCTGAATTTCTTCTCTCTGTAATGGCTGATGACATCCCCAGCTTCGCTGGTTAAATAAAAATGCAGCAGCGTTGATCCTAAAAAAACGTTATAGTATTCCCCCACGACGACTCGACGGCGATGGCCGATGGGGATGGCGTCATCGGCCCGTGCTGGGAGCCGGGGCATACGCAGCGCATGGCGTTAAATATGTTGTGGCCATACTCCCCATTGATTTTTTTTCATGGTAATACCTAATACATGTCTCATTCATATTATAAAGATTAAAATACAAGTTACGTAAGGACCGACATTACAAAACTGAAAAGATAGCAGAATATATCTGAGCTTGACACCAGCGCCTGTCACTTGCCTCCGGCATCACCACATTATCCACCGAAGAAAAGAATGATGGATCACCTCCTCACCCGAGCTCGACGCGGCTCCATCGCTGATTTGCGGCTTTACGGACCTCCAAGGTGGGTCCCCAAACGTGAAGCCCTTGCCGTTGAACGAATCAGATCGGGGCAACACTTCGGACACGTCATCAAACTCCAGATCTGACACCCCACCACGACTAAGACGCCGAAGGAGGAAAACATACCTGCCATCCACGAACTACGAACCCAGCACACGTTCCGTCTTTCAGATGTCATTGATGCATACCACAATCTGCATCCAGTCCTAGACTACCTCCCGAACTCCATCCCGACGCTGGAGCCAACGCCGCAACGGCGGAGCCCGAGGACACAAGTCCACCACCAGGATGCCACCGCCGCCACGTCATCTTTGCTTGAACAGGCTGGTTTTTAAATTCATCCTCAACCATAGGACCGATGGCCTTGTCAGGGAAGGATCCGAAGAATCTTTATTCAGCTCCGCCATCATCGCCGCCGAAGCCAATACGACAAACTACCCAAAAACCTAAACTATGAGAGAGTAAAAATGGTCCACGCGCGTGGATCCGGCGCCCCCCTCACCACCGACGACTGAGGTCGCCGGGCGGAGGGGAGCCGCCGGAGGACAGTGCTAGAAGATTGGCCTCCTGGCGGCGGCTAGGGTTCTAGCCGCCAGGACGAGAGGAAAAACGATCTGGATGTGCGTTATCCTTGCCGTTAAGCAAGCCTAGAATTTTTCCGTCCCCCACTCCCCATTGAAATTTGGCGCAGCTTGCGTCACGCGCGCGTCCGCGTCGCTCCCCAAGAGAGGGGCCCCGTTGTTTTTGTTTCGCGTATTGTATAAGGCTGATCATACTGGAAGTAACATATATGCCACATAAGCAAAACTGATGATGTGTCAAGTAGTCAATAAGAAAAGAGAAAAATAGAGTAACATAATATGTTATCGTCATATAGTGTTTTCTAATGTAAGATGAATTTATAAAATAATAAATAAATACATCTATGTTACCACATCTATAACACTACCCACTATGAAGGTCTTAATACTCCTTCCGTTCCTCAATATAAGGTGTATTATTTTTCTAAAAAGTCAAACTTCTCTAAGTTTGACCAAGTTTATAGACAAAAATATCAATATCTAGAATACCAAATCATTATCACTAGATTCATCATGAACTATATTTTTACATTTTATATATTTAGTATTATAAATCTTTATATATTTTGCTGTAAAGTTGGTCAAACATAGACAACAGTTAAATTTTTGAAAAACTAATACACCTTATATTTAGGAACGGAGGGAGTATAAACTAGTAAATCATCGTCGGTTGCGCGGGGCACATAATCGCGGTCGTTAAGATGGGATGGAGTCCGGCAAAACTAGTTGGTCCCGGTGCCGTGTTGATTAATTACTACCGTGCTTCACGTACTCCTTGTATGAACACCAAATCAACTCGACGATTAAAATACAATAGTAGTCCCAGAGTATTATGAAGGCAATATCACCGGCAGGGCAGAGACTCCGATAAGACAAGAGCGATGACGACGGCGCGTTTTTGGCTCAATTCAGTATCTATAGTCATCGTCAGTGGTCTATGAATCTAAATGTAATTTTTAATTCTAATATTCCTTGTACTGCCATGACAGATGATTAATAGATCGGAAGTCTTTTTCGAAAAAAGAAAGTTTCTTCTAGTGTATCCTTTTTTTTCCTTTGCAACCTCAAAGGCATTTGTTTCTTTATAAGAAATCGAAGGCCAGAGGCTCTCCTTTTTTAAAGAAAAATGAAGATAATTTATTTTTCAGAAAAATGAACACTTTGTTTGGAATATATATAAATTATTTTACAAATAGTTCAGTACACATGGACATTTTTTTAACACATAGCCAATCTTTTATTATTTCAAAACTGGTTTATGAACTAGGTTTTTCGAAATGTTTATCTAAAAACATTGGATGTATATTACAAAATGTTCAATGGTCGATTTTTTTTACTTTCTTTGGATCTGCCTCTGCATTTAGTTCTAATACATTCGCCCGGCCTATTAATCACTAACGTTTAGCAGCTTAAATGGTAAAGGTCACATACTCTTTGGCGTGCAGTTTTGGGTTCAACTAGCGTCAGTTGTCTTTTTAAGGGAACAAAACATCCGGACTTTTATTAATTAAACACCCGGCCTTTTATTATTTAATGGTTCTGTTTACAAGCTCGGGCGTCCAAATGCCACATACAGCGGTCAGGAATAAAACTCAAAATATGCTTAGTTAGACTATGGACATGTACGTTAGATTCTCTAGGAGCTCTCGAGCTCATCCAGTTCCTTCACATTGGGGCGAAACGAGGCCCATAAAAGAAGGAAAATAGTGCGGACCACTACCACTCGATATATGATCCACTTGGGCACGCTTCAACGCACGACCTCAAACGGTTGTTTGTTTTATCCGGATTTTTTTCGTTTGGATAGGGCAATGGGGCAGCGTCCGGTTGTTTTTCTGAATGCGCTGGTCATGCACCCAACGCGCGAATGCATCTGGTCCGCCACGACCGCCTGAAGCCCCTATGTTACATTTTATGAACTACACATTGTAAATAGTTTTACAAGCAAATAAATCAAACGTTGCAAATAGTTCTACAAACAAATAGTTCCACATCCGAATAAAAACACAATCAAATGGTTTTACAACACAATCGAAATTGTCTTAAATACATGAAAAACAATGAATCGATACATCTACTTGTTGCCAATGTGGATCCACATGTGCTCAATCAGGTCATCTTCGAGCTGCATATGGGTATGCCAATTACGCATTTCACGATGGAATTGGATGAACTGTTCAAATGTTGCCTATTCTTGGTGCTCAGGCTCAACATTTCAACATGAAAATCAAACCCTTCGTCGTAGATGATGCCATCGTGCTCATCCTCCACGACCATGTTGTGCATGATCACACAAGCAATCATTACCTCCCAAATCTTCTCAGTGCTACAAGTCAGTGCAGGGTGTCAAATGATACCCCACCGAGATTGAAGCACACGAAAAGCATGCTCCACATCCTTCCTAGCACTCTCTTGCATTTGGAAAAATCTTTGTATCTTCTCTCCTTGCGGATTGGGTATTGTCTTCACAAGAGTTGACCATTGTGGATAGATACAATCAACTAGGTAGTACCCCTTGTTGTAATGATGGTGGTCATTGGTCTCAAAGTTGACCTCTGGGAGTCTTCTGCAAGCCTTGCGAACACTAGAGAACGCTGATGCACGCTTATATCATTGTGAGAACTAGCCATGCCGAAGAAAGAATGCCATATCCAAAGATCTTATGAAGCCACCGCTTCTAGTATGACAATGACACCTTACACATGCCCCTTGTACTGCACCGGCCAAGTACAATCTATGCTACCAATCACACCCGAAAAGCCCCTTTCAGCATTGATCACTAACAACCGGGTCGTATCAGCGACAGTTGGCTCTCTCGGGTACTCAGGGCCAAACACTGCCACCACAAGCTTGCAGAAACTGCACATTGATCTGAGACATATGGACTCACTCATACGTATGTACTCATCCATAAGATCGCCTGGAATTCCATATGCAAGCGCGCGAGTAGCCACAGTGCATTTCTACTAAGAAGAGAAGCCAAGCTTGCCAAGGGCATCCTCTTCGCACTCAAAGTATGGGTTATATGCTACAACTCCGGAAGCGGCGACTGAATTGATTTGGTTTGAAGAGCGCGACATCCTCATAGTAATCGGCATAGAGCAGGACATGACCACTCCCCTTATTGCAGTTCAAGGTCGGGGCATGCCCCAGGATTGATCCCTAAACCGAGGCCACTGCCTAACTATGTGGTCATTGACGACTAATGCAGGAACCACAAGCTTTTCGTCATCGGAGGATGAATCATCCGATGAACAAATGAAGTTGTGGAAAAAATACTCATCCCCGCTATCCATGATACCTTGTGACCAAAGTGTCGAACACCTTGCGGATACGCGACTGGGAAGAGCACGTCGGGATCCCCTCATAGGCAGCAGGCAAGGTTGGCATTGACGACCGACGGGTATGCAGCGCTTGCCGGAAGGTGTTGGGGCCGATGGGTGTCTCCAGCGGTCGTAGCTTTCCCTGGTACCGAATGCAGCGACAAAGAGCCAAAACGCTGGGCAAAACTCCTCTGAAACGCGGACGT
>NC_041381.1:605550605-605571103 GCF_002162155.2 Triticum dicoccoides | reverse complement strand
TAGAGGAAGAGAAAAGGGGGGTTGTGTCCCCGAGGAGCGGGACAGGGGAGGACAAGGGCACGCGTCCTGCCCGTCCGTGCGCTGTCCGTTTCGACGCAAACGCGGCCCAAATCTAAACCGGGAATGGGTCGAAAGCGGATGAAAAACGGACGTTTGTCCGTTTGCTCGCGTGCTTGTGTCGAAATTTCCGTTCGTTTAGTCCCAAACGAAATGCGGCCGGACCATTTGAAATGGTGAATTAGAGTTGCAAAAAGTCACTTTGGAAGACAGGTGCATTGGAGCCCTATATTTTGAATAGTGCCAAAATGCTATTTTGAAGTTTCAAAAATGTCTGAAAACAAATCAACGATTTTATATGGATATGTAGTACACATGTGCAAATTTTGATGCTGCAATAAGTAACCATGTGAGTTACACAAAAAAGACAAAATCATGGTTTTGTAAAGGTGAACAGTGCATGCATTATTCACTATTTGAAAATCATCATTTTTTCCATTTTTGTATAGCTCACATGTTTACTTATTTCATCATGAAACTTTACACATGTGCAATATACTTCCATATGATCATGTACAATTATTTTTGATTTTTTTTAAAATTTGAATATGTTTTTAAAGTATTTAAAATAAGGTCCTCCAATACACCCGGGCTCTAAAAAACCACCGTTGTTTGAGTTGGCCTTATCCTTACTGTCGTGGAATTGTCACGTCAGATGTCCTAGTGAAAGGACTTAGTCGTGGAGCCATCACAACTAGGAAGCTTAAAGGGGTTAATCGGGACAAAGGACACGAGGTTTATACTGGTTCGTCCCCTTACGGTGAAGGTAAAAGCCTACAATCCAGTTTTGAGTGGGATTGCTTATGACTCGATAACTAGGGAGCGGAATCGCTTGACCTAGCTCTCGATCTGATGTTCCTTGCCCTGAACCGCCGTCGGGTCGTCCCTTTATATACATAGCGGCTCACAGAGTCCCGGCCGGCTCATAACAGTGTCCGGCTCGATCTCTTAACTATTCTTGCCTTACAATACAAGTCACGTACATATGGCGTTTTATCACTACAGGCCTTAAGTCGCCTCTGGGCCTTGGGCCCCTTACGGAACCGCCATCTTCAACCTTGGTCCTGGGCTTCAAGAATACTTGTAGGTATAACCCGGTCCCTCCTGGGCGGGTCATACCAATAGTTATATCCCCAACATTAGGCCCCGGATTGATTTGGACTGGTTCATGTCAATCTTCAACACTTAAGAAAAAATCTCCTGCCCTTTACTTATGAAATTTTCGTAACCCGCTATCACGTCATCCTCTGGATTCGTGGTAACCCACCATAAATGCATGTTTTGTTCAATGTATCCCAACGGATCTTTATCTTGATGACCATCCCGAAAATCGAGGTGTCCTTGTAGTTGGATAACTTATGTTTTCGGCCTCCTCGTTTTTCGTGCTCTTTTAATGATCCTTCTTTATAAATAGAACCAACCGGGTCCTTCTTCATTCTTCACTTTCCTCTTCTTCTCCTCTCGCCCCCTATTGTCGCTCGAGTTCCGCCGTCGCCGCAGCGCACCTTTGTTCTCCGTCGACTTTGGCCGCTGCATCGACCTGAATCCGACCAGAGAACGGCGGCGCCCATCCGCAACAGATCTGTCGCTGTAAGTTTTTCCCTTTCTGCATCTCAGATCCAATGCTAGGGTTCGCAAGTTCTTCTATACAGTACGCAGTTCATCTTGGTTTCTTCATATTTCTTCCGTCGCGGCCTCTTTTGATCCAACAACAGCATAGAACTCATGCGGTAGCTGTTTCGCATCCATTTTAGGCACTAGCAGGTCCTTTTTCTTCGTAAGGAAGCCTCACTAGAACGCATGAACTCCTCTGTACCATGTTTTTAGGTCTAGAAATTTTTGTTTTTTGAATAGCCATTTGATCCAAAATAGTAGCTGCAGTTTGTGAAACTTCTTTATGCAACACTTAGGCAAAAATCTGAATTTGTTAGATCCATCTAGCCACGGCGACTCTTATCACCGGCTTTAAAGAGGCAATGCTCAATTGATAACCTTGACCACCCATGGCAGTTTAAACAGCTTTAACGGCTTATAGAGCCTATGGCGGCTTAAATAATCTTGGCATAATTATCCTTATACCATTAGGCCCCTTCATAAGTCGCCATCTTGAATATGCACCGTAATGTTTTTTTCTCTCCGACTTAAATTTGAACCGGCACTTTTACTCTGTTTTAGGCTTTCATCACAATGGCACCGAAAGCACCCACTTCCTGCAACTGGGTCAAATCCATTGTCACAGACAACACACTTGACGATTTTGTGAAGACCGACTATCTGCCGAAGAAGGAAGTCATGTCCTATCGTGCTCCTAACCCGAAGGAGGAATTTCCTCAGGCCAAAACGGGGGAGGTTATTGTTTTCACGAATCATATGAACCGGGGTTTCTCTCCACCTGGCTCAAAATTCTTCAGAGATGTGTTGCACTTTTTTGACCTTCGCCCACAAGACATTGGACCCAATTCCGTGTCTAACATATGCAAATTCCAAGTATTCAGTGAAGTATATCTTGGAGAAGAACCCAATATTTTACTCTTTAGAGAGCTATTCTACTTGAACCGCCAGAATGAGTGCGCCAGCGGCCAGAGCTTAGAACTTGGTGGCATCTCGATCCAACATCGTAGTGACGTAATCTTTCCTTATGCCAACCCACCGAGTCATCCCAAAAACTGGAATCAAACATGGTTTTACTGCCAAGACACCTCTCTGGATGGTGAGAACCCTCTGCCCGGTTTTCATGCTCTACGTCTTGGGAACAACCACCCGCTTCCTGACAAGATCACAGCCGCCGAATGCAAAACACTCTCCCCCACTTTAGCTAAGATCAAAGCTCTTCTGGGGAATGGGTTAACTGGCATCGACTTGGTCCGGATTTGGCTCGCCTAGCGGGTTATTGCATTGAGCCGCCGCCCCAGCTTGATGTGCACCTATACAGGCGAAAAGGACGACCTCTGTGGCACAGCCCTGATGACTTGCCTGAAGATGTCATCAACGATATGACAAAGCCCCTTTTGAATGAGAGCCTGACAGATTGTGGTAAGGTGGGATTAGCCCCCTTCTGCAAAGCTAACCCGACTCCAAAGGTAAGCCACCCATATGAATAAATTAGTTTGAGTTTTCGATGTTTCACCCATACTCATACATCTGCTAACTCTCACAGGCGGGTGATAAATTCTGGAAGGTCAAATATGACCATGAGGCTGCCAAGAGAGCCAGGAAGGAGAAGAAAGCCGCCAGGAAAGAGGCTGCCAAGAAGAAGGGCAAGAAAGCCACCGCCTCCGACTTGCTTCGGCTAGAAGATTCTTCTGAGTCGGAGGTAGCCCTTGACTTTCTTGGCTCCTTTTTTAATCATCTTATTGACACTGATTATCAGTAGGAGGACACATGAGCCAGCCGTAACAAGGCTGAATAGGTAACTATCATTTCCTCCAACTCCGAGCCTTTGCCAAGACAGAAAATCTGTAGAGTAACCCGGAAAGTAAGATTTTCACATCCCTTAGCTTATCAAGATCCTCAATTTCTTTTGAAGTGATAGATTCATGAGAGCCGGAGGCAGACCCGGACTAACAAGGATGTGGAGCTCTCCTCCGGCTTGCCAAACACCCCAAAGAAGCGCCGGAACAAGGTCACCTCTGATTTAAATCTCTTTTATCATTTGGTGGGTCTCACTCGTCAACCACTCTATTCTTCTGACTCAGATTATCAGGAAACTTCCCCTTCCTCCGGCGACTCAATGCAGTCCAATCTGCCAACTTTCAAGACCGCACCAGGGTAATGATAACCTGCTTATCCTGTATTTATTTCAATTCATTGCATTTGCACTAACCTTTTTATTTTATGCAGTGGACAAGCCAAGCCCAACAAAAGGGTCAAGAAGAACAAGCCGACTGAAGACATGGTCGTGACCGAGCCAGCACTTGGAACAGTCGCGCCTGAATCGTCAACTCATGAGCCGCCACCTGAACCATCTCAAGATATACCAACTCCAACTGCTGACCCACCTGCTGAGTGAGCCGTTGATGGCTCAGAAAACCCGGAAGCTCCTAGCCCGGTCAGGACGGATGATCCTCAAGACACTGATGTTGAGATCACCAGAACTGGCTTTACTGAGCCGGGAAGGCCAACAGTACTGACCAAGTGTTCCGCCAAGGAGGAGCTTCTAGAACATCACCGGGTCAAGCTTCACATCGCGGACTATACTCACATGAGTATTGGAGAAGTCTTTTCTGGCTACATGAGCCAAGTGCACAACAGTCGTAACCTCGAGATTGACATGGTGAAGCAGATGCACCAAAAATTTGAGGTACAACCCTTTCTCTGTATTCATTTATCCTTACTATGCCAGCCCCCAAGTCTATTGCTTATGATGAATATATTGTAGACTTAGAAACAAATTTAGTGACATTATTAACATAGATGGATAAAATATGCAAGAAGTCCGGCTTACTCCGTAGTCCCCAAGGGGCGGCTTAACCAACATAGTTGAACCGGTCCTTCATATGGTTTTATAAAATAAAATACTTAAAAAGCTTTGAACAACAATATGCATTAGCCCCCAAGTGCCAAGTACTATTGCTTGCAAAGTGCTTGGGACTTACTGTCATGAACTGCTGCTTTACCTAAAATTCTTCGGTAGACATTAGCCCCCAAGTGCCAAGTGTTGTTGCTTGCAAAAGGCTTGGGACTTTAATATTGCATCAGAATTGTCTTGATTTTGACCCTGTATTTGTATAGGCCACCACGAGTCAACTCGAATCAGAAGTGACTGACCTGAAGAACCGCCTTGAGGCCCAAGAGACGGAAACCTAAAGAGCCGACTCCAAGTTTAAATTCAGTGTTTCTGAACAATAAAAACTGAAGAAAGAATTTGAAGTGGAGAAAAAGGCATGGGATAACGAAAAAATTGCATTGATTAATCGAGCTGAGAAGGCAGAGGCAGCTCTTGAAGAAGCAACTGGTGAATTAACCGGTTTAAAATGCCATGTCTCTCAGATGGTCTTAGCGATCTTTGGTAAGTCGCCCTGCAAGTGTTAAATACTTGAACTTTTGAATTGATTATATAAATTGGAATTGACTCACCTGACCATGTTTATGCAAGCCCCAGAAGTTCAAATCTGAACCAAGATATGTTGATCAAGCTGAAGGCGGTTTATACGCTGGTGGAGCAACTGTACACCGGGTCTTAGCGTGCCTTAGCTACGGTGGCTTTGTCAAATGAAGTGCCTACCCTCCTGGCGGAGGTATGAAAAAAGCTTTCCGTGCTACCCCAACGGTTCAATGAACTAAGGCGGTCAGCTGCAAGAGCCAGAGCAGTGAATGCTTTAAGCTGGGCCAAAGCTTGGCTACCAGAGTTAGACCCAGCCGATATCGGCATTGGCTATCCAAGCCTGAAGGAGGATGGTACTTCCTTTGAACAGGAAGACTTTACTGCTTGTGTGAAGGAGGTACGCCCCGTGGCCACCCTAATAGCTGACGAAGTGGATCTCACCAAGTACCAGGCGGGTTATGACGCAGAGAACCAGAGAATTCCAATGCCTCACTATAAAGTGACCAGTCTGATCCCGCCACTCCGTAAGCATACCTTCGCCCCTGAAGTTGACCCGGC
Source organism: Triticum dicoccoides (assembly GCF_002162155.2). Classification (NCBI taxonomy): domain Eukaryota; kingdom Viridiplantae; phylum Streptophyta; class Magnoliopsida; order Poales; family Poaceae; genus Triticum; species Triticum dicoccoides. Next base: position 605,565,444 of record NC_041381.1, on the reverse strand, counting down.
CGGATTAGTTGATGATGAAGCTGAATTTGAAGCTTTGAACAACATTGACTGGTCATCATCAACCTTCCAGGAAAGGGAACAGGGCGAAAAAGTAGAGAGGGCTGACCCGGACGCTTCAAGCCAACATGAGAGCTAATCTGTCGCGGCGGCTCATACCGGTGATGTGCTAAAAAACAATATGAATCATTTGGACTCGGGGAGTCATGTAATAGAATAGAAATAACTTTGATTTGGCCATGCCATCATGCACGTTTTTGGTGCTTAATGCTATTAGGCTGCCGTGTTATATTCACTCGTGTTTATTTTTTATCTGCTTTCCGTATGCTTGACCAAATCTTTTAACTGTCCTGCACATAAAAACAGACCACAAGATCCCTTGGCGGCTTACCGCAAGGCGGGTCATAATAACTTGACATATTAAGATATAAAAAGAATCATAGATAGGCATGTTGTAACATATAATGTTGAAACACAACTATAATCTTATACCCATGATCTTTTAATTTGCACTGCCGGATTATATAACCCGAACAGTAAGGGTGATACCCCGATCTTTTGGAAACAAACAGTTCCAAAGGTATGATGATTCTTACTTATTGGCGGCTTATCAGCCAAAATCAAGCTGGGTTTAAAATTAACCACACTTGTACTTTAAAACCTCAAAAAGTCTCAAGTCAAATAAAGGGTGCTTCCAAAGAAAACTTAACAAAATAGAATATAAAAAATTCAAGGCTTCTGATTCGAATACGATCAGTAAACCGTTCCAAAGGGGTTAAGCTAGGATTCGTATACGATCATGTAGCCCCCAGTGGCTTTGGCATTGCACCGATCAAGAGGGTACCGACAGCTATGTTCTCTTTGGTTCGAATACGACCTATGTTTGAACAAGAAGCCCCCTAATGACCTTGAGAGTTTTTTAACGACTCTGATTCAAATACGATCAAAGTCGGTTCCCAAAAGGGGTTGAGCTATGATTCGAATACGATCAAGAAGCCCCGTAGTGAGCTTGGCAGTGTGCCAATCAAAAGGGTACCGATAGCTATGTTTTCTTTGGTTCAAATACGACCTATGTTTGAACAGGAAGCCCCCTAATGATCATAAGGTTTAACGGCCAGATTCGAATACGATCATGAGCCGGATAAAGAGGGTTAAGCTGGATCGAATATGATCAGCCCCCAAGTGATCATGTGAGATGACAATGATAATAACAATGACACATTTACCTTTGAGGATGAAAAAAGGACAGAGGTCCTGCTTCATTATTTATCATAATATATACATCATCAAAATATGTACATCATGAGAGCCAGTGGCTCAAGTGTAGTAAGGCCGAAGATGAGCGATATTCCACAGCTGGCGAGTCTCCTCCTCCGACTTACGTGAGTCTTTGTGCTCTCGAACATCGATAAGGTAGTATGACCCGTTGTTCAAGTTCTTGCTGACCACAAAGGGCCCTCCCCAAGGTGGGGATAACTTGTGTGCATCAGCTTGATCCTGGATGAGCCGGAGCACCAAATCACCTTCCTGAAATGTTCTGGACTTAACCCGGCGACTGTGATAGCGGTGCAGGTCATGTTGGTAAATCGCCGATCGAGCTGCTGCCAAGTCACATTTTTCATCTAACAGGTCAAGGGCATCCTGGCGTGCTTGTTCATTGTCCGGCTCAACATAAGCCGTCACACGGGGCGAATCATGACGGATGTCACTAGGGAGAACCGCCTCATCTCCGTAAACCATGAAGAAGGCGTATAACCCGTAGACCTGTTAGGAATAGTATTGATGCTCCATATCACAAAGGGTAACTCCTCAACCCAACAACCTGGCGTCCGCTGCAAAGGGACCAAAAGTCGGGGCTTGATGCCTTTCAAGATCTCTTGATTGGCTCTCTTAGCTTGGCCATTGGATTGGGGGTGAGCCACTGATTAAACATCAAGCCGAATATGCTCACGTGGACAAAATTCTTCCATGGCGCCTTTAGACAGATTAGTGCCATTGTCAGTTATAATGCTCTATGGAAAGCCGAAGTGAAATATCACCTTTTTCATGAACTGAACCGCCGTAGCTGCATCACACTTACTGACTGGCTCTGCCTCAAACCACTTTATAAATTTATCAATTGCCACCAAAAGGTGGGTCTTTTTATCTTTGGACCTTTTGAAAGGCCCAACCATGTCAAGCCCCTAGACTGCAAACGACCAAGTAATTGGAATCATCCTAAACTCTTGAGCCGGCACGTGAGCACGTCTTGAGAACTTCTGACAGCCGTCACATTTACTGACCAGGTCCTCTGCATCAGCATGAGCCATCAACCAATAAAATCCATGACGGAAAGCCTTGGCCACAAGGGATTTTGACTCAGCATGATGGCCACAATCCCCTTCGTGAATCTCACGTAGAATTTCTTGGCCTTCTTCAGGAGAGACACAACGCTAAAACGCCCCTGTAACACTGCGATGATGCAACTCGCCATTGGCAATTGTCATTGACTTAGACCATCGGTTTATCTGCCTGGCCAAGGTTTCATCCTCAGGCAACTCGCCCCGGGTAATGTAAGCCAAATATGGCACTGTCCAATCTGGGATGACGTGAAGAGCCGCCACCAATTGTGCTTCTGGGTCAGGAACGGCCAAGTCTTCCTCTGTAGGTAACTTGACAGAAGGGTTATGCAGAATATCCAAGAAAGTATTAGGCGGCACCGGCTTACGCTGAGAGCCTAGCCGGCTTAAGGCATCAGCCGCCTCGTTCTTTCTGCGGTCAATGTTCTCCACTTGGTAACCCTTGAAATGTCCAGCAATGGCATCAACTTCACAGTGAAAAGCCGCCATGAGAGGATCCTTGGAATCCCACTTGCCTGATACTTGTTGAGCCATCAAATCTGAGTCGCCAAAACACCTTACCCGGCTTAAGCTTATCTCCTTAGCCATCCGAAGACCATGGAGTAAGGCCTCATACTCAGCTGCATTGTTAGTACAGGGAAACATCAACCATAGCACATAACAAAATTTGTCACCTTGAGGGGAAGCTAAAACAACTCCAGCCCCCGAGCCCTCCAATTGCCTGGAGCCATCAAAGTGAATAGTCGAATACGTGTTGTTTGTCTTCTCTTCAGGCATCTGCAGCTCTGTCCAATCATTGATGAAATCCACCAGTGCCTGAGATTTTATAGCAGTGCGTGGCACATACTTTAAACCATGAGGCCCAAGTTGGCCCACTTGGCGACTCGTCCTGTGGCTTCTCTGTTTTGAATGATATCTCCTAAAGGAGCAAAACTAACCACAGTGATAGGGTGGCCCAGGAAATACTGCTTAAGCTTCCGGCTTGCCATGAACACCCCATAAACGAGCTTCTGCCAATGTGGATACCGTTGTTTGGACTCAATAAGTACCTCACTGATGTAGTAAACCGGCCGCTGAACCGGATGTTCCTTGCCAGCCTCCTTGCGCTCCACCATGATGGCCATGCTGACAGCACGTGTGTTAGCAGCCACATATAACAATAAGGGCTCCTTATCAATGGGAGCAGCAAGGATGGGCGGCTTAGCTAGCTATCACTTCAAGTCTTCAAATGCAGCATTAGCAGCATTGCTCCAGAAAAAATCGTCTATTTTCTTCATCATCTGATACAACGGTATGGCCTTCTCACCTAACCGGCTTATGAACCGACTTAAAGCAGCAATACGACCCGCCAAACACTGAACATCATTGATACACGCCGGTTTAGCCAAAGAAGTGATAGCCTTGATCTTCTCCAGGTTAGCCTCAATGCCCCTATTAGAAACCAGAAAAACCAAAAGCTTGCCTGCAGGCAGACCAAAAACACACTTGGTCGGGTTAAGCATCATCTTGTAGACCCGGAGATTATCAAAGATCTCTTTCAGATCATCTATCAAGGTCTCCTTCTCTCTGGATTTAACCACGATGTCGTCCACATAAGCATGAACATTGCACCCAATCTGGTTATGAAGACAGTTTTGCACACACCGCTATTAAGTCACCTGGGAACTCTTGAGCCCAAAAGGCATAGATACATAGAAGAAGGCTCCAAATGGAGTAATGAACGCCGTCTTCTCCTGGTCCTTAACTGCCATCTTGATCTAATGATAACCAGAGTAAGCATCCAAAAAGCTCAAACGCTCACAACCCGCCGTAGCATCAATGATTTGATCAATATGAGGGAGAGCGAAGGGATCTGCCGGACAAGCTTTGTTTAGGTCCATGTAATCCACACACATACGCCAAGTGCCGTTCTTTTTAAGCACAAGCACCGGGTTAGCCAACCACTCTGGGTGAAAAACTTCAACAATGAACCCAACCGCCAAGAGCCAGGCTACCTCCTCACCAATGGCCTTATGCCTCTCCTCATTGAACCGCCAAAGAAACTGCTTGACCGTCTTAAATTTTGGATCAATATTAAGAGTGTGCTCAACGAGTTCTCTCGGCACACCCGGCATTTCAGAAGGTTTCCATGCAAAGATGTCCCGGTTCTCACGGATGAACTCGATGAGTGCGCTTTCCTATTTGGGATCCAGATTGGCACTGATACTGAACTGCTTAGATGAGTCGCCTGGAACAAAGTCAACAGGCTTAGTATCATCAGCCGACTTAAACTTCATGACCGACTCATGCTCTGTGGTTGGCTTTTTCAAAGACGTCATATCTGTCGGGTCAACATTGTCCTTGTAGAACTTCAGCTCTTCTGTCGCACAAACAGATTCAGCATAAGCGGCATCACCTTCCTCAGATTCTGAGGCTATCTTCCTACTCCCATGCACAGTGATGGTGCCCTTATGACCCGGCATTTTGAGCTGCAAATAAACATAACACGGCCTCGCCATGAACTTGGCATAAGCCGGCCACCCAAACAGAGCATGATACGGGCTTTTGATCTTGACCACCTCAAAAGTCAATTTCTCAGCCCTGGAGTCATATTCATCTCCAAAGGCTACCTCCAGCTCGATCTTGCCAACTGGATACACCGACTTACCAGGCACCACGCCATGGAAAATGTTGGATTACTTAAAGGTTTTTATCAGTTAACCCCATGCGACGGAAGGTCTCATAATAGAGGATGTTGATGCTGCTGCCTCCATCCATGAGCACTTTAGTGAATTTATATCCACCAACCTGAGGGGACACCATCAAGGCCAGGTGACCCGGATTGTCAACCCGAGGAGGGTGATCTTCCCTACTCCATAGAATAGGCTTCTTAGACCATCTCAAATAACGAGGAACTGGCGACTCAACAGCGTTCGCAGCCCTCTTATGAAGCTTCTGGTCTCGTTTGCACAAACTGGTGGTAAACACATGATATTGCCCACTATTCAGCTACTTTGGATGGCTCTGGTATCCACCCTGCTGCTATTGCTGCAGCTGACCACCCTGGCCAGATTGCTGGTTATAACCACCTTGATTACCTTGAGAATTTTGAAAATTGGAATTTGAACCGCCGCCCGGGCCATGAAAACCGCCGCCACCTGAGCCGCCGCCCTACCCATTATTACTGTCGAACATGTTGGAATTCTTGAAAGCCTTCATGATCGTACAATCCTTCCATAGATGAGTGGCCGGCTTCTGGTGAGTACCATGCCTTGGACATGGCTCATTCAGTAACTGCTCAAGCGTAGGGCCTGACCCGCCGGACTGGGGAGGTGGTCTCCTCTTACGTCGTTGATTGTTGCCCTGCACATTAGTGTTAGCCACAAACTCCAAGATACCATCAGCCTTACATTTATTACCTCCTTGATTTGTCGGGTTATGCTGAGGGCCCTTGTCGTTGCCATTCTTCTTTCCCTTCCCTGTCTTTTCATCATCAGACTCGGGATCCTTGGTACTATCAGAGTCGGCGTACTTGACTAGAGCCGCCATCAGCGTACCCATGTCATTAAAATCGCGCTTGAGCCGCCCTAGCTTCATCTTCAGAGGCAAAAAAACGACAATTTTTTCCAACATTAAGATTGTAGAGCCGGCGTCCATCTTATCAGATGAATGTATTATGGCTTTGACCCGGCGCACCCAATGGGTCATGGACTCACCTTCCTCCTGCTTGCAACTAGTCAAATCCATAATTGACATGGGCTGCTTGCATGTATCTTTGAAGTTCTGAATGAACCGAGCCTTTAATTCTTCCCATGACCCGATGGAATTAGGTGGTAGCCCCTTCAACCAAGTGCGGGCAGTCCCATTGAACATCATGGTGAAGTACTTGGCAACTGCAGCGTCACTGACCTCCATTAACTCCATAGCCATCTCGTAGCTTTCAATCCATGCCCCACGCTGTAAGTCGGCCGTATTATTAGGCACCTTCCTAGGTCCTTTGAAATCCTTGGGCAAGCGCTCGTTATGCAGAGCTGGCACCAGACAAGGGACGCCTCCGGTCCTGGTGGCCACGCCTGCCTCAATAGAAGTCGTCAGATAAACCGGATAAGGCTGGTAAGCCGTCAGCTGAGCCACCTGCTCAGCCGCCTGCTAAGCCGCCCGCTCAGCTTCTTGACGTATTCGGTCCTGATCCACCAAGTTAAAGGCTCCATTGCGTGCCGGGTCATGCCCGCCTTGCTGGTTACGGCGCCGGGCCTTGCTTGAAATGACTGCTGAGTCCATGTGCCTGCTATAACTCGGGCTCTGGCTTGGATGGGGGGTTGAATGAATCTTGTCCCGGCTATATGAATATGCCTCCCGTTATGCTAAAGCCCTCTGAAGAAGTTCTCTGACCCTGCGGGTTTCAATCGCCGTCGGAGAGTCGCCCTCTACCGGAGAGCCGCCAGTCATGCCGTCGCAGCAATCATGTTCTCCAACGGGTTAGAGTAATGAACCGTTGGTGTTGGTACATACTGAGGCGGAGCAGTATTCATGCAGGGAGGCCCCATCACCTGCGGTTGAACCGGCGTCCCAACCCCGAGTGCCGCAACCCGGTCTAACTCCGGTGGGTTAATGGGCCCTGCACCGGGTGTATGGAAGAGGTTTCGAGGATCATAAACCAGAGGGAGCCAAGACTGAGTCTTCTGGTATCTTCTCCTCATGACCTCATTGGACGCATTCTGGTCCTGCATGAGTCGGAAAGTCTGCGCCTGAATCCGCTGAGCTTGAGCGTCCAGAGCCGCCCGCTCTATGGTCATTCTGACATCTTCCGTTGCCAGATCCTCCTTAGCCTGCACTATATCTAGTTTCAACTGATCCACTTCTGCATCATGTTGAGCTTGATCCACCGGGTTGACCACGGCGGTTAACAGAGCAGTCATTTTATCTGTTAGATCCATCAGCACCTGAGCCGGCAAGCGCACAGGGCCTCCTGCCCCGGCCGCTGCTGACCCGGAGGTTATTGTTGCCGCAGTTGTGGAGTCTTGAATAGGTTGCGTGCCGGCCATGAAGATTCTGACCCTGCTCGGCGGCTCAAAGAGATCCGGAATCTTCTGCCATCGGAACAGCCCCCAAGCCCGCCGTCTTGCAGTTGATACAACGACTCCGTCTCGCCTATGGACGACTCACCATCAGAATAGATGGCCGTCGCACCGACAGATGCAGATCCTTCAGAGAGTCCTCCGCGGATGCATCCCACGAAGGCACGCTTCATAGTAGGCAGAGCCTAGGCGGGTCTCGCACGTTGAGCTATCTCGACGAGGTCGATGCAGATGTTCGGTGATGGAGTCACGTACCTAGGGTAGGGTCACAGACCTGATCTAAGTACCCTGTCCAAGGACACCCTTAGAAGAGATCACCTTCCAGTCGAACTACGAGGGACTCACTCGACTGACTTGAGGGACTCGACCATGAAGACTCACTCGACCACCAGAAGGTCAAGAGGCACTCTGCACTGCAACAGTCTGTAATTAAGTAGACTTTATGATAGTAAAGACACTTTATGTGGGGCGTTACCAGTAACGCCCCGGACTTAATGTACCTTAAACCCTTCATTATGTGGGCTGGCTGGGGTCCTGGCGCACTCTATATAAGCCACCCCCCTCCACAGGCAGAAGGATTCAGCACCTTGTAATCCATATACACATAATCAACTCGACCGCCTCCGGGCTCCGAGACGTAGGGCTTTTACTTCCTCCGAGAAGGGCCTGAACTCGTACATCTCTTGTGCTTACAACCTCTCCATAGCTAGGACCTTGCCTCTCCATACCTACCCCCACTCTACTGTCAGACTTAGATCCACGACAGTTGGCGCCCACCGTGGGGCAGGTGTTTTAGCGATTTTGTGGAGAAGTTGCGATTCTTCCGAGTACTTTCATCATGGTAGCTGCTGGGGTTTTGGTTGAGGGTCGAGAGATTCGTCTCGGTGCTCTCACCTTCATCGCCGATGACTCCGCCTGGCTCCAGGAGGCTCCACTCGACGTCGATGCGCTCCCCGTCCGCGGTGCGATGCATTTTCGCGCATGTGTCCGCGGCGTTCTGCTGCGGCAGCCGTCGACCCCATATCGGTTGACTCCCCTATCGACCACCCTCCCGGTCTCCCGCCAGCGCAAGCGCTCGAGTCGGTCGAGGCTTCAGCGGTGGGTGAGACACGCGGTGGCTCGCCAAACGGCCACCACCCAAGTTGCGGCAATCGAGCCCGACGAATCTCTCTACGGCCTGTTCGATCTGTCGACTGGCTCCGTAGAGACTGCATCCGAATGCGATAGCAGTGATCCAGCGGCGGAAATCCTGATGGTCGACGGGCCTCGCAGCCCCCCTGGCTTCGCCCGTGATGGTGGGGCAAGCGACGGAGGCGACCCTGCACGAGACCACGAAGAGTACCAGCCCGAGCCACTCGACTCTCTGCAAAGAGAGGAACTTCGCCGTAGGAACATGGATGCCCTGCATACTCCCATCGCAGGAGAAACCCCCGAGGCTCGCGCCTTGGAGGAGGCACGTTTGGCCAATTTGGCCGAACGCGCTCGCCTGGAGAATCTTCAGCGAGCACTCGACGAGCGCGCGCGGCAACGAGTTCCCGACGCCAATCGGCGTCAACTCTTCCCGCTGACTCAGAGGCTTGATGCAGATCAGGGATTTGCTCCGGGCAGCAGGAGATCATAATTCGGCCGTATCGCAGTCGCGCAACAGAATTCACAGTCGATCCGTCACTGCGAATACGGTTCAGTCGGCTCACAGCCCCAGATCGCCTCCGCGGCGTGAAGGGCGCGAGAATCGGCGAGACCAATATGGAGACCGACACGACCGAGATGATAGGCGTCGAGTGCCCACTTCCCCTCCGAGGGGTGGGTCTTACGCTCCTCGGCAGCAAGATGACAGACGTCAGCTCAGTGCGGGGCGAAGAGTTCCAGTCGACCCCAGAGAACCAGGCTTCGACGCGCGATCCATTATCGTGCAAGGCTTGGTCGACCGGAACAGAGCCCATCGAGGTGGACTCGACAAAGATGCGCCTACGAGCAGTCGAGTGCACGTTTCTGGTCCGGAATGTTTCAGCAGAGCTATCAGAGCGGCAGTGATTCCTCCCAATTTCAGGTTGGCAACAGGAGTCAGCAAGTTCACCGGTGAGTCTAAGCTTGGAACTTGGCTTGAGGACTACCGAGTGGCAGTTCAGATTGGTGGTGGGAATGACGAGGTGGCCATGAAGCATTTGCCCCTCATGTTGGAAGGTTCTGCCAGAGCGTGGTTGAATCAGTTACCTCATAGCAGCATTTACACTTGGGAAGATCTATCCCGAGTGTTCGTCAGAACGTTTGAAGGAACTTGCAAGCGACCGGCTGGATTGACGGAGCTGCAAGTCCGCGTGCAGAAGACCAATGAGACTCTCAGGGAGTATATTCAGAGATGGATCACTTTGCACCATACTGTGGAGAATGTGTCTGATCATCAGGCAGTCTACGCCTTCAAGGATGGCGTCAAGAACAGAGAATTGAGTTTGAAATTTGGTCGAACTGGAGACATGACCTTGAGTCGGATGATGGAAATTGCTACCAAGTACGCCAACGGTGAAGAAGAAGACCGACTCCGAAGCAGCAAGCACAAGCCGAGCCAGTTGGAGAAGGGAAACACCAGTCGGAAACAGAAGCGGAAGGCTGAACCGGCAGCTCCTGGAGAGGCTCTGGCCGTGGCTCATGGAAAGTTTAAAGAGAAACCAAAAGGATCCTGGAACCCTAAGAAGGTAAAGGATAAAGAAGGGAACGACGTGATGGATATGCCGTGTCATATCCACACGAAGAAAGACGAAGAGGGGAATATCATTTACCCAAAGCATACCACTCGCCAATGTCGACTCCTGATCCAGCAGTTTCAAGGAAAACAGTCTAAAGACAAGGAAAAGGAGTCGAACAAGGCCGAAGACAAGGAGGACAGCGAGGAAGGATATCCGCATGTCAACTCCACTCTGATGATCTTTGCAGATGTGGAAAGCAAGAGTCGATTGAAAGTCATTAACCGCGAGGTGAACATGGTTACCCCAGCAAAAGCAAACTATCTGAGATGGTCCCAAACACCCATCACATTCGACCAATCTGATCATCCGACTCATATTGCCACCCCTGGGAGGCAAGCTTTGGTGGTCGATCCAGTTGTCGAAGGCACTCGACTGACAAAAGTGCTGATGGACGGTGGTAGCGGGCTGAATTTGTTGTATGCAGACACACTGAAAGGAATGGGCATTCCGATGTCCCGACTGAGCACCAGTAACATGAGCTTTCATGGAGTTATACCAGGGAAGAAAGCCGAGTCACTCGGCCAAATAGCTCTGGACGTGGTGTTTGGTGATTCGAAACATTTTCGCAAAGAGAAGTTGACGTTTGAGGTCGTGGATTTTCAGAGTGCATATCATGCCATTTTGGGGAGACCAGCTTATGCACGGTTCATGGCTCGACCATGTTACGTGTACCTCAAATTGAAGATGCCCGGCCCCAAAGGATCTGTCACCGGTGATCGGAAAAAGGCAGAAGAGTGCTTTCAGAAGGGCTCAAAGATTGCTGATTCCCAGGTGACAGCGGTCGAGTTTGAAGAATACAAGCAAAACGTAGATCCGAGTGATTTGCTGCGATCCAAGAAACCCGCCACAGAATCTGCATTTCAGTCGTCCGGTGAGACGAAGCCTGTTCACATTCACCCAACCGACCCCGATGCAGCCCCGACCCACATCTCCACAACACTCGACCCGAAATAGGAAGAAGCGCTCATCCAGTTCCTCCGTGAGAATTGGGACATTTTTGCATGGAAGCCCGCTGACATGCCAGGTGTTCCCAGGGGACTGGCTGAGCATCGCCTAAGAGTCGACTCATCAGCAAAACCAGTCAAAGAGCATCTTCGGCGGTCCGCCGTCCAGAAGAGAAAAGCCATTGGTGAGGAAGTGGCTCGACTGTTGGCGGCAGGATTTATCCGAGAGATATACCACTCCGAGTGGCTCGCTAATGTCGTCATGGTTCCCAAGAAGGACAAATCGCTCCGAATGTGCATTGATTTCAAGCACATCAACCGGGCCTGCCCGAAAGATCATTTTCCTCTCCCTCACATAGATCAAATTGTTGACTCGACCGCGGGATGCGAGAGATTGTCTTTTCTAGATGCCTACTCCGGGTACCACCAGATCCGTCTGTACGGACCCGACGAGGTAAAAACAGCTTTCATCACTCCATTCGGGTGCTTCTGCTATATCACCATGCCATTCAGCCTCAAGAATGTCGGAGCCACATTTATCCGAATGATTCAGAAGTGTCTACTCACTCAAATCAGTCGGAATGTGGAAGCGTATATGGATGATATCGTCGTCAAGTCACGAAAAGGTTCCGACCTGCTCGCTGACCTCGCCGAAACATTTGCCAACCTCAGAAGGTATGATATCAAGCTCAATCCATCAAAGTGCACATTCGGAGTTCCTGGTGGCAAGTTACTCGGTTTTCTCGTTTTCGAGCGAGGGATCGACGCTAATCCAGAAAAGATTGGCACTATTCTCCGAATGAAGCGCCCTGTGCGAGTGCACGATGTCCAGAAGCTTACTGGATGCTTGGCCGTATTAAGTCGATTCATCTCACGACTCGGTGAAAAGGCATTGCCTCTTTACCGACTGATGAAGAAGGCAGACAAGTTCGAGTGGACTCCAGAAGCTGATGCAGCGTTTGCCGAGCTAAAAGCTCTGCTCTCCACCCAGCCGGTGCTTGCTGCTCCAATCAGCAAAGAGCCTCTGTTGCTTTATATCGCAGCTACAGGACAAGTCGTCAGTACAGTGCTTACGGTCGAGCGGGAAGAAGAAGGAAAAGCTTTCAAAGTTCAGCGCCCAGTGTATTATTTGTCTGAAGTCTTGACTCCATCCAAGCAGAGATATCCTCATTATCAGAAGCTTGTGTATGGAATATACATGACCACAAAGAAGGTTGCTCATTATTTCTCTGATCATTCCATCACAGTCGTCAGCGACGCTCCACTATCAGAGATTTTGCACAACAGAGATGCAACTGGCCGAGTGGCGAAATGGGCGATTGAACTTCTTCCCCTTGATATCAAGTTTGAGGCAAAGAAAGCCATTAAGTCCCAGGCAATAGCAGATTTCCTTGCCGAGTGGATTGAACAGCAGCAGCCGACTGAAGTTCACTCGGAGCATTGGACCATGTTTTTTGATGGCTCTAAGATGTTGAATGGTTCCGGTGCTGGGGTTGTCCTGGTTTCCCCCAGAGGAGATAAGCTCAGATATGTGCTCCAGATTCACTTTGATTCCTCCAACAATGAGGCAGAGTATGAGGCCCTCTTATACGGATTGCGCATGGCCATTTCACTCGGCGTCCGTCGCCTGATGGTCTATGGCGATTCAGATTTAGTGGTCAACCAAGTGATGAAGGAGTGGGACGTGAGAAGCCCAGCCATGACTGGATACTGCAGTGCAGTGAGGAAGCTGGAAAAGAAGTTCGAGGGGTTGGAGCTCCATCATATACCCCGACTGAAAAATCAAGCAGCTGATGATCTAGCAAAGATAGGTTCCAAGAGAGGAGCCATTCCGAGTGGTGTGTTCTTGGAGCATGTACACACTCCGTCAGTCAAAGAAGATCCTTTCACCGAAGAAGCTCCACAGCCCAAGAGTGCCACAGATCCGACTGAGGTTGAAGTCCCAGCAGTGGTCGACTTGGTCATGGAGGTCTTGGTGGTCGTTCCCGACTGGACAGTTCCGTATATCGCGTATATCCTGAGAAAAGAGCTTCCGAAGGATGAGGAAGAGGCTCGACAGATCGTCCGTCGATCTAAAGCCTTTACCGTAATCAAAGGACAGTTATATAGAGAAAGCGCGACTGGAGTTGGTCAGAAGTGCATAACACCAGACAAAGGTCGAATCACCCTTAATGATATTCACTCGAGGACCTGTGGTCATCATGCGTCCTCTTGGACCATCGTGGCCAAAGCATACCGAGCCGGATTTTACTGGCCAAAGGCGAATGAGATGGCAAAGGAAATAGTGGATAAGTGCGAGGGATGTCAGTTCTACTCGAATATGTCGCACAAGCCTGCATCAGCTCTGAAGACCATTCCACTCGTCTGGCCTTTCGCAGTATGGGGGTTGGACATGGTTGGTCCTTTGAGAACAGGTCGAAGTGGCTTCACGCACGTACTGGTGGCAGTCGACAAGTTCACCAAGTGGATTGAGGCTAAACCAATCAAGAACCTTGACGCCGGTACTGTTGTTAGCTTCATCAGGGAACTGATATTCAGATATGGAGTCCCGCACAGCATCATTACGGATAATGGGTCGAACTTTGACTCGGAAGAATTCAGGGATTTCTGCAACTCTCAAGGCACACGAGTCGACTACGCTTCAGTCACCCATCCGCAGACGAATGGACAAGCAGAGCGAGCCAATGGCCTGATTCTCAAGGGATTGAAACCCCGACTGATGCATGATCTCAAGCATGCAGCTGGAGCTTGGGTCGACGAACTTCCCTCGGTGCTTTGGGGACTGAGGACCACACCTAATCGGTCGACCGGAAGAACTCCATTCTTCTTGGTCTACGGAGCTGAAGCAGTCTTGCCGAGTGATCTTCTCCACAATGCTCCTCGAGTTGAGATCTACAACGAAGCAGAAGCTGAACAAGCGCGGCAGGATGCAGTCGACCTTTTAGAGGAAGAAAGGGAGATGGCTCTGATCCGATCGACCATCTACCAGCAAGATTTGCGTCGTTTCCACGCCAGAAATGTGAGGGGTCGAGCCTTCCAAGAAGGAGATTTAGTCCTCCGAGTGGATCAGAAGAAACCACACAAGCTTGCTCCTTCTTGGGAAGGACCCTTCATCGTCACCAAAGTTCTCCACAATGGGGCATATACCGTCTTTACAACATCGAACATAATATCGACGAGCCCCGAGCTTGGAATTCGGAACTACTCCGCCCATTTTACACTTAAGTTTATCACTCGGATGAGTTGCAATAAAGTACTCCTGTAGTTCATGGATTTCAAAATAATAGTGTCATAGTTCCTCCATAATTTTTGTCACTTTTTATTTTTGTCCAATAAAATTTTCCCCTCAGTGGGTGACTTAGCCGCGAATCCGTTTCGCCTAAGTTTGTAAAAATCCTTACCGAGTGGTGAGCCAGACTCCCACTCGGAGGCTTAGTTGCGAATCCATTTCGCCTAAGTTATAAAAATCCTACCGAGTGGTAAGCCAGACTTCCACTCGGAGGCTTAGCTGCAGTCCAAGTACTCGCCTAAGTTATAAAAATCCTACCGAGTGGTAAGCCAGACTTCCACTCGGAGGCTTAGCTACAGTCCGAGAACTCGCCTAAGTTATAAAAATCCTACCGAGTGGTAAGCCAGACTTCCACTCGGAGGCTTAGCTGCAGTCCAAGTACTCGCCTAAGTTATCAAAATCCTACCGAGTGGTAAGCCAGACTTCCACTCGGAGGCTTAGCTGCAGTCCAAGTACTCGCCTAAGTTAT
>NC_041381.1:605534051-605549882 GCF_002162155.2 Triticum dicoccoides | reverse complement strand
AAAATCCTACCGAGTGAAGAGCAAACCTCTCACTCGGGGGCTTAGCTGCAGCCCAGTGCTCGCCTAAGATATAAAAATCCTACCGAGTGAAGAGCAAACCTCTCACTCGGGGGCTTAGCTGCAGCCCAGTGCTCGCCTAAGATATAAAAATCCCACCGAGTGAAGAGCAAACCTCTCACTCGGGGGCTTAGCTGCAGCCCAGTGCTCGCCTAAGATATAAAAATCCTATCGAGTGAAGAGCAAACCTCTCACTCGGGGGCTTAGCTGCAGCCCAGTGCTCGCCTAAGTGGATTAAGGAATAAGTCGACTACGGTGAGCGTCTTGCTTTGAACCTGCAAAAGACATTTCAAGCCAAAAGCAATCATGTTCAAACATCAAATTCAAGTTCGGAACGATACCTAAAGGAACCGAAAGTGCTCAGGCGCTAAGCCTATTAAAGTTTATCGGTTACAACTCCACTCGGCATACCGAGGCAAATTTAAAGCGTCGAGCGTAAAAGAAGTTTTTTACCCCTCCTGTGGAGGGCTGGAAGGTGCAACAAACTCATCAAGATCAATTCCATCTGCGATCCGAGTGGCAGCAGCAATGAAAGTTTCCATAAAGGACCTGAAGTCGTGTTTCTTGGTGTTGGCCACCCGGAGGGCCGCCAGCTTGTCTTCTCGCGCATCTTTGCAGTGGACTCGGGCCAGACACAGAGCAACATCTGCACCGCACCGAGCCGAGGACTTTTTCCACTCCTGCACTCGACCAGGGACTGTGTTGAAGCGAACCATCAGCAACTCGAGGTCGTGCTGGAGTGTCTCCCTGGGCCAGAGCGTTGAGTCGATGCGAGATGTGGCGACCTTCAGCCTTGCGAGATAGTCCACGACAGCTCGACACGGGACTCCAGTCGGAAAACATTCATGGCAACTTCGTCGTTCACCGGAGAATTAACGGGGTCAAGGTTTGGTTCCAGCCGGCTAGTCTCTTCTTCAAAGTCTTGACAAAATTCTGCAAGGGCGATCACCGAGTCAAGGCAACGGTCGAATGGAAAAATCACAGTTGAAAATGATTGTTGAGCATAAAGGTTTACCTTCAAGCATAAGAGACAGCTTCTTGGCAAGACCACTCAGGAAGGCCTCCAGATCATTTTTCTTCCCAAGAGCAGCTTTCAGATTGGTATTTTCTTGTTCAAGCTCGGTGACTGAAGCTAACTTCTCGTCAGGAAGCTTGATCTTCTCAGCTAGTTCAAGGTCTTTTTTTGTTGGGCCTCCTTCACCTTACCTGCAAGTTACAGCAAGATCAAATTTTGAAACAAATAAAGGGAAAAAGCGGTCGTCGAGGTCTCACCAAACATACCTTTGGTCTCCTCCTTTGCCTTCGTCAGATTCTCCTGAGCCAGCTTCAAATCCAGCTCGAGCTGAATGTGCTTATTTTCCAGCTCAGTGTAGCGAGCCGCAAGGTCACAGGATCTCTGCGAGGAATCAATCGACTAAATGTCAAAGATAATTCACTTCCGAGTGGAACAGGAAAAATCATGCGTTTCTAAGACTACAGCCGAATACAAGCATTCGACCGTAGTCTCGGGGACTACACCCAGTGGGTGCACTCAGTGTGCCCCCACTAATCCTATTGAAGACAGATTCGACCAGTCGACCTCAAAAAAAAACAAGATGTATTCTTTGAGACTGTAATCGACTGCAAGCAGTCGACCACAGTCTCGGGGACTACACCCAGTGGGTGCACTTAGCGTGCCCCCACCGGTTTGCGAAATCCATTCGCCATAGTCGAATGACGGAAAGACTGAACTTATAAAGCCTAAGGCCGACTGCCAGCAGTCGACCTTAGCCTTGGGGACTACACCCAGCGGGTGCACTCAGCGTGCCCCCGCTAACACGGAGTTTAAATCGACACACCCAGTGGGTGATCACTATAAATTCTGGAAAGAAAACAAGCGGTGGTCGACTGACCTGAACATTGCTTTGAAGGGCGGAACTGGCGTCGTAAGCTGCCTGGCTCGCATCCCGGATGGTCTTCAACTGCTCCATCATGATCCCTGCCTGGCGTATCGCATCCTTCGCGGCGCCAGCTTGGTCCTCTGGGATGTGGTGTGTCGTGAAGAGGGAGGGCTGCAGAGCACTCGTCAGTGGATCTGCGAAGGACACAGTGTGTCGAGTGGTGTTCTCCTCCTCCGCGACCAGAGTCTCAGGCACCGACACATCCTGGGGCACCCTGCCGGCAGACGCTTTCCTACTCCTTCTGTGCTTCAGCGGTTCCTCATCTTCATCATCATCAGGGAGAGTGATAACAACATTGGATGGAGCTACAGAAAAGAATCAGAATTAGAGATCATGAGTCAGTCGACTAGAAACGGTGTTAAGAGTATGGTACCAGGTTTTGAGGTTGCTGCATCCTCCATCTCATGGTCGTCAGCCCGGGCTGAGGTCTCAGAAGTAGTAGCACTGCAACTCCAAAGAGTCAGTCGACTAACTCCAGCGCCAACCAGAGATAATGTTCGCACAAAACAAGAAGACTCAAGCAGCATGATTACCCTGATATGGTGGGGATGGACACCTTCATCTTCGGCAGGATCTTGGTCGGCTTTGACGGGGCCGCCCTGGGCTGCTTCGACGCCTTTTCACTCGGCACCGGAGAGGTGGTCCGAGGGCGCTTGGTCGACTGTGTAACAGTCGCAACCCCCTTGCCACGTTCAGTCGCAGGGTCATGGACAAGTTTCGACCGCCTTTCCGAGCGCGGTGGTGCGACCTCCTCCTCCTCCTCCTCCTCTTCCTCGTCCTCATCGTCATCATCATCATCGTCATCATCATCATCATCATCATCCTCAGCGGCGTCCGAGTCCCACTCCTCCTCCTGGCTCTCGCCCCCGCTCGCTTCTCCCTCCTCGGTCGGAGCCTGTGCTCCATTGGGCATCGAGTACAGCTCAGTGAGGGCCTGATAGACATCAAGACAAAGATCAGTCGACCAATCGGCAGAGAAAACAGAAATAAATGTGACGAGAATACAATGGGAAGTGGAGCAGACATACCTTGTTTGGATCATTGTGGCAGTCGAGTGGAGGAATCCTTCTGGCTCCGCGAGGGTTATCCTTGTTCCCAGTAACAGCGGCCATCCACCTTTCCAGAGTGGCATCGTCGACTGCTTCTGGATTGACCCGAGTCACATCCTCAGTCCCGCAGTACAACCACATGCAATGGCTCCGGAACTGAAGAGGCTGGATACGACGCCTAAGAAAAACCTCCAGGAGATCCATACCCGTCACTCCCTCCCGAACCAACTGAACTACACGCTCCATCAGCATCTTCACGTCAGCTTTCTCCTCCGGAATCACCTTCAGAGAGGAGGGCTTGTTCACTTGGCCCATGGTGAACTGAGGGAGTCCACTCGACTGCCCCGGCGTCGACTGATCCTGGTAGTAGAACCAGGTCGACTGCCAGCCTCTAACTGACTCGGGAAATGTCATGGCTGGGAAGGTGCTCTTGTTCCTCACCTGGATCCCCAGACCCCCACACATTTGGATAACTCGGATTTTTTCGTCGCCTGGGCTCGCCTTCTTCACGGTCTGAGAGCGACACGTGAATATGTGCTTGAACGAACCCCAATGCGGTCGACAACCCAGGAAACTCTCACACATGGACACAAACGCGGCAAGATAGGCGATAGAATTCGGGGTGAAGTGGTGGAGTTGCGCTCCAAAGAAGTTCAAGAAACCACGGAAGAAAATGCTCGGCGGCAAAGAAAATCCGCGGTCGACATGGGTAGCCAGAAGCACGCACTCACCCTCTTCCGGCTGGGGCTGCCACTCTTTCCCCGGAAGCCTCGCAGCTCCATGAGGGATCAGGCCCTCGTTGGCCATGTCGAGGAGATCCTTCTCCGTGATGGTCGACTGGATCCAATCTCCCTGGACCCAGCCTTTCGGCAGGCGAGATCTAGACGAAGACCCGCCACGACTGGTGGATCTCCCCCTCGCCTTCTCCGTCGCCGACGCCTTCTTCGCGCATTCCAGCGCCACCGTCTTCTCCTTGACCATGGCTGCCGGTGAGACGCGCGAGGAGAAGTTGTGTGGAGGCGAGAGCGAGCGCGTTGGGCGGAGACGAAGGGAGCAGAGAGAGAATGCTGAGGCACTGCTCAAAAAACCCTCGCCGGGCGCGTTTATAAGATCCCTTCTGAGTGGATGACAGGTGGGCTCGGTCGATCTAATCATATCTCGAAACAATTGCGCGGACGTGATACGTGGCGAGAAAAGCGGCGTGGGGATCAAGGCGTCTATGCCCTGTACCATCCGAGCGCCGTGGTCCGCCCCGCTTCGCGCGCTTCCCCAAATTTCGTATCCCACGGAATCCGCGAACGGCACATCGGTCTGCTAGACGCGGGATTTCCTGCGATCCGTCGCTCGGAAATCGGCGAAGTCCAAAAGATCACTCGACGAAGGAAAAGAATGGATCGAGTCGACTGAAGAAAAGTTGCTCACTATCAACAAAGAGATTTTTTGGTTCAAAACAACGCACGACCAGTATGCGAAGGCTAATCAGAAACAACATCAACTCCTTCATCACTCAAGCCTCAATCCATTCGGGGGCTAATGATGGAGTCACGTACCTAGAGTAGGGTCACAGACCTGATCTAAGTACCCTGCCCAAGGACACCCTTAGAAGAGATCACCTTCCAGTCGACCTACGAGGGACTCACTCGACTGACTTGAGGGACTCGACCATGAAGACTCACTCGACCACCAGAAGGTCAAGAGGCACTCTGCACTGCAACAGTCTGTAATTAAGTAGACTTTATGATAGTAAAGACACTTTATGTGGGGCGTTACCAGTAACGCCCCGGACTTAATGTACCTTAAACCCTTCATTATGTGGGCTGGCTGGGGTCCTGGCGCACTCTATATAAGCCACCCCCCTCCACAGGCAGAAGGGTTCGGCACCTTGTAATCCATATACACATAATCCACTCGACCGCCTCCGGGCTCCGAGATGTAGGGCTTTTACTTCCTCCGAGAAGGGCCTGAACTCGTACATCTCTTGTGCTTACAACCTCTCCATAGCTAGGACCTTGCCTCTCCATACCTACCCCCCACTCTACTGTCAGACTTAGATCCACGACATCCGGCTCAGGGCCCAGCTCGCCGATCTTGCCGATGAAGACGTGGATTCCACCGAAGGGGACCCGGTACCCATACTCAATTGAGCCGGCATCAGGGCTCCAGCCCGCGTCGTCGATGTAGAGCTTGCCGCGACGACTCTTGGTCATCCGACCCACAGCGTATCTATTGAGCCCTTTGAAGCTGCCCTTCAATAAATCAAATCCACCATGCACTGGCCCCACAATGGGCGCCAACTATTGTGGAATTTTCACGTCAGATGTCCTAGTGAAAGGACTTAGTCATGGAGCCGTCACAACTAGGAAGCTTAAAGGGGTTAATCGGGACAAAGGACACGAGGTTTATACTAGTTCGGCCCCTTACGGTGAAGGTAAAAGCCTACGATCCAGTTTTGAGTGGGATTGCTTATGACTCGATAACTAGGGAGCTGAATTGCTTGATCTAGCTCTCGATCTGATGTTCCTTGCCCTGAACCACTGCCGGGTCGTCCCTTTATATACAGAGGTCGACGCCCAGCGGCTCACAGAGTCCTGGCCGGCTCATAACAGTGTCCGTCTCAGTCTCTTAACTATTCTTGCCTTACAATACAAGTCACGTACATATGGCAGTTTATCACTACGAGCCTTAAGTCGCCTCTGGGCCTTGGGCCCCTTACTGAACTGCCATCTTCAACCTTGGTCCTGGGCTTCAAGAATACTTGTAGGTATAATCCGGCCCCTCCTTGGCGGGTCATACCAATAGTTATATCCCCAACACTTACTACTGGCATCGGGACCGAACCAAGTGGCGTCACCCCTGCCCGTGCGCCTAGGGGCGTGTTTGGTTGCCTGCATAAGGCCTAACTAGGCCCGCGCGGAAAGGGAATGGGCTGTTTGGACGTCTGGTTTTACTATTGGACTTGCACATCACGAAACTTAAAGCACCTCTGGGCCTGGCTCACTGGGAACGCATGAATCAACAGTTTCTCCAAGGCCAGGCCCGAGCGGTGCATGTGGGCGGCGGCGGCTGCACGCGCACGGCCACCCTCAAGAAGCCGCGTTTCTTCCTGAAGCCCTGGCAATTATTAGCCTCACCGCCCTTCACCGCTCCCTCTCCCCACTCTTCCCCACTCTCCCAACTCTCACCGGCGGCGGCGGATCGGAGCAGAGGAAGAAGACCACCAGACTCCATCACTGGCGAGTAGATCAGCAGTTGGCCCACGGCAATGGCGGTAAGCACTTCTCTCTCTTCGACATGCAAAACTTTATCCTGTTCGATCCGGCGATAGATTTGACCAACGGCGGAGGGGAGTGGGGAATAGAAGTAGTCATACAAGTTCATACTAGTTCATAGAGCATTGGGGTAGTTCATACTAGTTCATATCAGTTCATACGAGTTCATAGATGCAAGATCGAAATGCAGAAGGGGGATTGGGGGATAGGGGATAGGGGGTACACAACGGATACCGGCTGAGCGACCGTCACCAGTGTGCGGAGCGGCTGGTCGAGCCGTTGGCCTTCATCTTCTTCTTCATCGTCGTGCGGGCCGGCAGGTCGTCGTCGTTGTCCTCGGCGGAGTCCAGGTCGATTTGCCTGGGACGACGCCCTAGCTCTGGCGCCCATGCTGGCATGTGCACTACTTCTTCTTCCTCCTCCTTAGGCTCCCTATCGGTGACCGCCGGCGGCGCGATAGCCTTCTCCCAGTACACTGCGGCACGGTGGTCATTAGGAGCCCAGTAGGTCTTGTACTTGCACCACTTCTTCCTCTGTTTAGCGTCCTTGAAGATGGCCTGATTCATGGCCCAGCGAATGATGTCAACTGCCATCGCCCCCTTCGTGGGTCAGGAATCAACGTCTTTAGCTCTTCTGCAGTGGCCTTCATGAGCACTGCATTTGATTCCTCCTGCATGTCAGGCATGGAGCTGAAGTTCGAGCACACCTCCATGGTGTTCTCGAACTTGGTCCGGTCACCAGCCGTCCACCCGAGGAAGAAGGCCCTCCATCCAATAACCCAAGGGAAGGGGTTGGCGTTGGAGCTGGAGCTAGAGCTCATGGCGATGGGGAGGAGGAAGGTTGACAGTGAGAGAAGAAAGGGGGTGGGTAAGTAGTGGTGGGCATGGTGAGTAAATACAGGGGGGTGGAGAGGAGGAGAAGAGTGACAGTCATGCCGTTTTAACTACAAGCTCTTCAATTAGCCATGAACTCTGTGCTGTGCGTGACTCCATGAATTGTGTGCAGATCGAGGAGAGCAATGAGATGGGCACGGAGGTGCTCCCGGTCGTTGACAACAAGGGCAAGCAACCCCTTCACCCAATGCCCGACGAGGTTGTGTTGCCGCCCACCGCCGAGGAAGACCCGAAGATGCCTGAGGGTGGCGACGACGAGGGCATGGAGGAGCCCCCCAGCAACAAGCGCCGCAACTACGGCCACTACCATCAGGAGGATGGCCCAACTCACTTCTGCAAGGTCATCCTTGCACCGAAGCTTGAGTGCATCCCCATGCCCCTGGACTTCACGAAGCACTTCGTCGTGGTGCCGACGGAGTTCAAGCTCAGGAACAACATCGGCTGCTCCTAGAAGGTGACGGTGAAGCTGATGAACGGCAGGATGACCCTGGATCAGGGTTGGGCCACCTACGCAGCCGTTCATCAGATCAAGATCGGCTACATGGTGATGTTCAAACTCCTCACTCCCGACACCCTCAAGGTCATCATCTTCGACGACGATGGCATTGAGATCGTCAACAAGTGCGGGAAGCACGACGAAGCCTTCGCCGCCAAGGAGTAGGGCCGGGGCCTCCCTAAGTACTATCGAGTCTGCTTTGAGCTGTTTATATTTATGGTTTATGCGTGGAGCTGTTATGAAGTGTGGTACTGCTTATCTGAAATATGCTCTTAAGTAGTTCATCCTCTGTTTATACTCTGCTCTGCTTATGATGTGTGCTACTGATTGTGCCGAAGTGTGCTGGTAACCTCACCAACTAGCCAAAGAGATTACCACACACCAGGCGTTGCATACAACCAAACACCATGCATTTGGTTTGTCCACTAACATGCAGGCTACCAAACACCAGGCAGTGTGATTCTGCCCATAAAGGCAAGAGGGCATGCAGGCAACCAAACAACATGCTAATGGTGTATTTGAGACTGCATTTGCATAGACAGGTTGGGTGAAGAAGTATACGCAATGCGGATACTCTAGCGCACGGCAACCAAACACGCCTAGGGGACTCTACGTCGCGAGCCCGGCAAAGCGCACAGTAATAAAACTCTATAGCATAGCTGGGTCCAAGCTTGTCACGACATACTCCTTGTCTTCATTAACCTCATCATACTACCTTGCAGCTGCACCGCCGCTCGCGTCGTGTAGATTGCGTAGCGCGCGCCCCACGCACGTGGTCGCTCGTACGTACCAAGAAATTAACGGTCGAAAGAACTGAGCAAATTGACACGCTCGCATATAAACGATAGCCGGGGCCGAGGCACTTCAACGCGGCTCGAGGCAGTACGCACTCCTAGCAGTACGTCCGTTTGGTTCGATCATGGGGTGCGCATGCATGCATGGCCTTCCATTTATTTCCCGCCACGCTGCGCTGCGCTGGGTCGATGGATTCGATTATCACCACCCACCGGACCCGGCCTAGACGAGCGAAGAGGGGTAGGGGGCTCGCTCGCTCGATCGAGCAAGGTGGCAGCGGTGGGGGACCGAGCCCCGTTGCGGCGTGGCCAGCGGCGGCAGGTCTAGAAGGCTAGAAGCCTAGAACTGAGCAGGACGGGAAATGGCGCAGCACACGTGGCATGACGACGAGTTGCAGGGGCAGCGCAAAGCGTTTGACCCGGCCATGCCGCTGACGCCCGGTGACGCCGCCCGTTCGGTCTGCCTGGCCCGGCCAATGACGAAACCGGAGCCGGCAGGGATCTCGTAGGTGTACGATGTCTCTCCTTGATTGCGCCTAAGTTCCCCGATCGCCGCCGGAGTAGTAGCTAGCTGGTACGCACGGGCTCCCTTCCGGCATCAATTCTTGCCTGCAGCGAGCGAGCGAGGGCCTGCTTGCGTCCTCTGTTGGGCGCGGTTCTCCCGTCCCGGACTGCCGGCCGGCGGCTGCGTGCGCTGCAGCTCGTTCGTACGTGCGGCGAGTAGTAATTAGAATCGTCGCCGGTGCCGGAGTGCCTGTACCGGCGCACCGCTTTGATTTCCTTCGCTGCTACGCGTCGAAAAGGTCACGCGCGCGCGAGAGAGATATCCAGTAGTACTACTACGTCGGTGCGGCCCGCGCCACGGCACCAGATCTTGGAGAGAACGCTCTCGCCGTGGGGCACCGGCGTATACGAAACCCTCTACTACCCCACACCCTCTCCGGTATGTAAAGTGTATCTGTCGTAGGTTTCAAGAAACATGCTGTACACAGCACAACTTTTCGTACGCTGTGGTGGTGGGATCCACTATCGATCCAGCACCGGTGAGAGAGATCTCCTCCCGTTTGAAAACTTCATTATTCGTCCACGACGACGGCTCGACGGCGATGGCCGATGGGGATGGCGTCATCGGGCCGTGTTGGGAGCCGGGCACATGCAGGGCGTGGCGTTAGATTATGTTGCGCCAGCGTTGAAATTTGGCGCACCTTGCGTCACGCGCGCGTCCGCGTCGCTCTCCAAGAGGGGGGCCCAGGTGTTTTTGTTTTCGCGTAGTATTGTAATCGTCGTCGGTTGCGGTGGTTACAATGGGATGGATGTCCCGTGCCTCACGTAGTACTCCCTCTGTGTGAAGCATCAAATCCATGGTTAAAGATCCATTACTACCAAGGTACTAACATCATCAAGGCAATGTCACTGCACTAGTAGAAAAAAGACCTAATATGAGACACATTAGTGCCGGTTTGATTTTGAGCCGGCACTAATGTGTCCAATAGTGCCGGTTCCAACGGCTAGCCGGCCGTTCTCATTAGTACCGGTTCGTGGCGAACCTTTAGTACCGGTTCGTGCCACGAACCGGTACTAAAGAGAGTGGTGGCAGGGTGTTGTCAGTCCGGGGCCCATCCAGCACCTTTAGTACCGGTTCGTGGCACGAACCGGTACTAAAGGTCTACGTGCATAAACCCTTCGTCCACCCGAGCCACTTTGTTCTTCCCCTTTCCCCTCACTTCCTCTGTTCTTCCCCTCTCTTCCTCGAGCTCCTCACAAATTTTGCCCAAAATTTGTCAAGATTTGAAGGCCCCCATCCATTCAAATGATCGCAAAGGTTAGCAACTTTGTCCTTTCAACTCTCATTGCTAGATTAGCTCTTGCAATGTTTTCTATAGTGATTAATTTGGAAGGAATTATATTTGCTAGTATTTGATTTATATGCAATTTGAGGTCAAAAATAACACTTAGTTTGCATATGTAGGTGTGGTTTACTTAGTGCCTTCTAAATCTCCGTCGTAACCACCGTCGATCGCCCGCACCGTCCCGTCGCCGGCACCATCTTGTGGTGAGGCTCTTGTTCATGAATGTTTTACATTACCAAATTGATGTTTGTGTGATTTGGATATATAGTTACTCGTATAATTATGTTACCCGTACGTTGTTTGTTATACATAGTGCCATGGTTTTGATATCCGTCCCCGTCGGCCCTCGTCCTTGTTATGATTCGGATGTGGTATATTCTCATTTAAAACTAGTTGTTGTATTTCGTGTTTATGACAAATTATGCCCATCAAGTTGACATAGATATTTTTATCTAGGAGGTATGTGAACCGGAAATTCCAACCGACCCTATTGTCGAGAGGTTAAATTTAGTTGAAAGAGAAAACGAGTATATGAAAGAAAAATTGAAAAGAATTGAGGGGGAGAAGATGGAATTGGAGTTGCATGTTGCCGATGTCGTCGATGATCACAAGATCAAGATGGAGAAAATGAGGTTGAAGATTAGAAAGATTAGAAAATATGCCATTGATAGTGTGGCTTGGTATCATTATGGTGTTGGATCAATTGTTACCTTAGTTGCGATCTTCATCGCATTTGTTGTTGCATTTAAATTCTTTAGCTAGAGAGTTATTTGTATGTTGCATTTAATTAAGTGTTGTATATGAACTTTATGTATGAACTTGTATTAATTTGGTCTTCGGTGTTGTGTAATGAAGATGAGCCGACAATGGATGTATGATGACAGATGCTCTTCCGAGTTCATTAATGGCGTGCATACTTTTCTGCTTGCCGCTGAGGCAAACAAGCGGGCGGATGGTTTTATGCCTTGTCCATGTGCTGGCTGTAAGAATGTTCACAGTTACTCTACGTCAAGAACCATTCACGTCCACCTATTTGAGTCCGGTTCATGCTCCACTATAATGTTTGGACCAAGAACGGAGAAATAGGGGTTATGATGGAAGACAATGAAGAAGAAGAGGACGACGACGGCTATCCTGGCCATGGTTTCCTGAATACGATGATACAACAATGGGGGAAGAAGCTGAGCCGGCAATGCAGAAAGAAGCTGAAGAAGAGGCATCAGATGAGCCCGCTGATGATCTAGGTCGGGCCATTGCCGATGCAAAGAGAAACTGCGAAAGTGATTTGGAGAGGACGAAGTTGCAGCGCATATTAGAGGATCACAAGAAATTGTTGTACCCGAATTGCGAAGCTGACAAAAAAAAGTTGGGCACCACACTTGAATTGCTGCAATGGAAGGCAGAGAATGGTGTATCTGACAAGGGATTTGGAAAGTTGTTGGTAATGATAAAGAATATGCTTCCAAAGGACAACGAAATGCCCGAGAGTACGTATGAAGCAAAGAAGGCTGTCTGCCCTCTAGGGTTAGAGGTGCAAAAGATACATGCATGTCCTAATGACTGCATCCTCTACCGCGGTGAGTACGAGGATTTGAATGCTTGCCCGGTATGCGGTGCATTGCGTTATAAGATCAATAGCGATGACCCTGGTGATGTCGAGGTTGAGCACCCCAGGAAGAAGATTCTTGCCAAGGTGATGTGGTATGCTCCTATAATACCACGGTTGAAACGTTTTTTCCAGAACAAAGAGCATGCGAAGGCGATGCGGTGGCACGTAGAAGACCGTAAGAAAGACGGAAAGTTGAGAGTACCCGCTGACGGTTCGCAGTAGAGAAAAATCGAGAGAAAGTACTGGGAGGAGTTTGCAGGTGACCCAAGGAACGCATGGTTTGGTCTAAGCGCAGATGGCATTAATCCTTTTGGGGAGCAGAGCAGCAACCATACCACGTGGCCTGTGACTCTATGTTTGTATAACCTTTCTCCTTGGTTGTGCATGAAGCGAAAGTTCATTATGATGCCAGTGCTCATCCAAGGCCCTAAGCAACCCGGCAACGACATTGATGTCTACCTAAGGCCATTAGTTGAAGAACTTTTACAACTGTGGAATGGAACGGGTGTACGTGCGTGGGATGAGCACATGGGGGAAGAATTTGACCTAAAGGCGTTGCTGTTTGTGGCCATCAATGATTGGCCTGCTCTCGGTAACATTTCAGGACAGACAAACAAGGGATACCGCGGATGCACGCACTGTTTGGATGATAACGACAGTATATATTTGAATAGTTGTAAGAAGAATGTGTACCTGGGACATCGTCGATTTCTTCCGAGCAAGCATCCCGTAAGAAAGAAAGGCAAGCATTTCAAAGGTGAGGCGGATCATCGGACGAAGCCTCACCACCGTACTGGTGCTGATGTACATGATATGGTCAAGGATTTGAAGGTAATCTTTGGAAAGGGTCCTGGCGGACAACCTGTTCCGAAGGACGCTGACGGACGCGCACCCATGTGGAAGAAGAAATCTATATTTTGGGACCTGCCATATTGGAAAGACCTAGAGGTCCGCTCCGCAATCGACATGATGCACGTGACGAAGAATCTTTGCGTGACCCTGCTTGGCTTTTTGGGCGTGTATGGGTAGACAAAAGATACACCAGAGGCACGGGAGGACCAGCAACGTATGCACGGAAAAGACGACATACATCAGGGTCAGGCCAGCTACGCTCTTACCAAAGAAGAGAAGGAAATCTTCTTCGAATGCCTGCTCAGCATGAAGGTACCGTCTGGCTTCTCGTCGAATATAAAGGGAATAATAAATATGACAGAGAAAAAGTTCCAGAACCTAAAGTCTCATGACTGCCACGTGATTATGACGCAACTCCTTCTGGTTGCATTGAGGGGGCTTCTACCGGAAAACGTTCGATTAGCCATTGTGAAGCTATGTGCATTCCGCAATGCAATCTCTCAGAAGGTAATCGATCCAGAAATCGTACCAAGGTTACAGAATGATTTGGTGCAATGTCTTGTCAGTTTCGAGTTGGTGTTCCCACCATCCTTCTTCAACATCATGACGCACGTCCTAGTTCACCTTTGCGAAGAGATTAACATTTTGGGTCCTGTATTTCTACACAATATGTTCCCCTTTGAAAGGTTCATGGGAGTCTTGAAGAAATATGTTCATAACCGTGCTAGGCCAGAAGGAAGCATCTCGAAGGGCCATGAAAATGAGGAGGTCATTGAGTTTTGTATTGACTTTATTCCTGACCTTAAGCCGATTGGTGTTCCTGAATCGCGGCATAAGGGCAGACTGGAAGGAAAAGGCACGCTAGGAGGGCATCAAATAATATGTATGGACGTGCATTCTCTCACTAAAGCACACTACACAGTTCTACAGAATTCCGCCTTGGTGGCTCCGTATATGGAGGAACACAAGAATTTTCTATAGTCCAAACACCCGGAGAAGTCTGACAACTGGATTACACGCGAACAAACGAGGACTTTCGCCGGTTGGTTGCAGAAACGTGCCCTGAATGATGGCGATATTCAAAATGACTTGTACTCGCTGTCCCAGTTACCATCTTCGAATATAATGACTTTCAAAGGGTACCAGATAAATGGGAATACATTTTACACGATCGCCCAAGATAAGAAGAGCACCAACCAAAACAGTGGTGTCCGCTTTGATGCAACAACCAACACGGGAAAGGAAACATATTATGGTTACATAGAGGACATATGTGAACTTAACTATGGATCAGGTGATTTGAAGGTCCCTTTGTTTCGGTGCAAATGGGTCAATATGACACGAGGCGGGGTAACAGAAGACCCGCAGTATGGAATGACAACAGTGGATCTCAACAATCTTGCGTATGCAGACGAACCATTCGTCCTAGCCAATGATGTGGCGCAGGTTTTTTATGTGAAAGACATGTCGGCCAGGCCGAGAAAAAGAAAAGATAAGGAAGCGAATGGATCATACGACGAGCCAAAGCGCTACATAGTTCTTTCAGGAAAAAGAAACATCGTGGGAGTGGATGACAAGACAGACATGTCAGAAGATTATGAAAAGTTTGATGAAATTGCTCCATTCACAGTGAATATTGACCCGAGCATCCAGTTAAATGATGAAGATTTTCCATGGCTACGACGCAAAGGGACACACGAGAAGAAAAAGTTTCACACCCAAAGATCTGGGATGTGATCGGCTTCACTATCATCACTTTCTTCTGTGTTTCACACCCAAGAGGGAATGTCTGTAATAGTTAGGGTAGTTAATTATGTGTTTTGGCATTTGAAACGCGAAGAAATTTTATGTGCAAACAAATTCTTTTCATGCATTTACTGATTTTGTTTCCAGCTAAATGACCCTGAAATTGAAAAGCATTTGAAATGAACTCAGAAAAGGTTGAAAGTTGGCATGGTATCATAATTTTATACAAATAGCATGTGCAAAAAAGTAGAAAGGGTTACGGCAAAAACTGGATACACTTCGTGTACAAAATGGACAATCTTTTTCGAAGTATCAGGGTTTCCAACGAAAACTGAAATGTTACAAAGGCATTTCATTTTTAAATAACCTAAGCATTACCAAATTGAATATAATGATAAAACACACTAATATTAAACATAAGAAAAAAAGAATCACTGAAAAAACTTTTTTCAAAGTTAAGTTATTCACAAACTAGTGATTCACACAAATTTCAAATAATTCAAAATTTAAACTATTCAAAATTGAAAACTACCGGCACTAACAGAAAGTTTGTAATTTTTTGTACCTAAAGCAAAAATATTCACAAAGAAACTCTAAATACAGCAAAAAACAACTCAAAAATAAATAAAACAAAAATAAATAAAGTGAAAAAAATTAAGAAAATAAAAAAGCCCGCCTACTGGGCCGAAGCAGCCTGCATACGACTAGGAACACAACCTTTAGTTGGGCCAGGATGCAGGCCCGCAAAGGCGCAGTAGGCCCACAGGGCAGAAGAGGACAAGTAGGCCCAGTAGGCCTGCTTAGGAGAGGAGCTCGAGAGAGCTACCGTACTGGGGCTTATAAACCAGTGCGGTAGCCCCTCGGGTAGCGAGGTGGGACTAAACTTGCGCACCGCCTGGAGCCAGCGCAACCCCTTTAGAACCGGGTCGTGGCTCCAACCGGTACTAAAGACCCCCCCTTTAGTACCGGTTGGAGCCACCACCCAGTACTAAAGGGGGTGCGCTTCCCGCCGCTTGGCCTAGCCAAAACAAACCTTTAGTACCGGTTGGTGGCTTTTTCAACCGGTTCTAAAGGTCCATCCTATATATACAACACTTAAAAAATTCAGTTTCTCTCTGTTTCTTCCCTCTGTTTCCTCCCTCCGTCGCGCCGCCCTGCCCCGATCGACGCCGTCCCCGTCGATGTCGCCGCCCCTGCCCCTCGTCGCCGACCCCGGCCGTCCCCGCCCCTCGTCGCCGCCCCCGTCGACGTCGCCGCCCCGGCCGTCCCCGTCCCC
>NC_041381.1:605517942-605533440 GCF_002162155.2 Triticum dicoccoides | reverse complement strand
CGTCGTCGCCGCCCCGTCGTCGCCTCGCCGGTGAGCTCGCCCCGGCCGCCATGTCCACACACACATAAACACTATACACACACACTACACACACACACACACACTACACACACACATATTATTAGTTTGTTTTGTTAAAAAATTTCTGTTTTTTAGTTATAGAAATGTTAGGAAATTATTCTGTTTTTTAGTTATATAAATATTAGAAATTTTAGTTATATAGAAATGTTATAAATTTTTTCTGTTTTTTAGTTATAGAAATGTTAGCAATTTTTCTGTTTTTTTAGTTATATAAATATTAGAATTGTTATAGAAATGTTAGTTATATAATCAGGAAATTTTAGAATTAGTTTTAGTTAGATGAATTAAATTAATGTCAAATTGTTAGAATTTGCATATATATATATATATATATAATTTTAGTTATCACAATCCAATCATTTAAAAAATGTTACTTTTTGCGGGAATATAGTATTTGTTCTCGACGATATGCCCGGCCCGCATCCTCGCCGTCGACCCGTTCGCGACGACGTCATGCTTCAGAGGACCCATGTCCAGGACTGGGCTCCGCCGGGCTGGCACTGGGAGGTGCTACCTGGAGGGCGCGCCGCTTGGTGAGGAACCCGACCTCGGGTCCCGTCGTCGACCCTGATCTTCTTTGGTGGCGTTCGCGTGGGCCACATTCGGTGTAGAGGCAGTCGGCCCCGCCGGAGGTGATGCGTCACCGTGGCAGGAGGAAGATGAGCACACGTCCATCGGTACATGGCTGCTATGGACGATGTCAGGTTCTCCACTACTTGGCGGGTTCTTTGGGAAGATGACCGGAGATATGATCCTGTGATGGTTCCTTCTCTTTGGGTGTGCACCGCCCGCGCCCCAGGAACCGCGAGTGGCGCCCTAGATTCTTCTGTAGTACTCGATCTTTATTAGGTACCTAGCCAGTGATGTATTCGATATATAATATTCGAGATGATGTATTCGAGATTATATATATTAAGACGGTGATGTATTCGAGATTATATATTCGAGACGATGTATTCGAGATTCAGTTTTTCCTTATTGATTAATTGCATCCATGCATTGTAATTTGAATACTAAATAGTTTTATATTTCTTCTGTATTAATTAGTAAAGTAAAAGCTATGGCGGACAATACCGGCAAAGAGAGAGAAGAGGAATTGTTCGACATCATATGAAGCCCTCATAGGCTAGATGATCTGAATGATGATGGCTCCCAATATCTGAACAATACCGGAGAGGGTGACGAAAAGATATTCGATCTCGACGACCGAGCTGATGAAGTCATGAACTATGATTATGATGACACAGAAAATGTTAGTGATGACACAGACAATGCTGATCTTCAAATAACAAAGACTTCCGGCGAGGTATATATTTATATAATTAAGCATGCATCCTGGTGATCATCAGATGTTTTTTTATTGAAGATATATTAACGAATCGATCTTTCTTCTTTCAGCCCTCCGGATCGAGCAAATCTGCTTCTACAGACAGCAAGACAAAGCGAGGCCCGGGCAGATTGTTGAAGGATGGTGTAAAGTACCACATCGAATCCACCAAACTTAGTGGCGAACCCCTCACGCCTAAGAACGTTGCGAACAAGTGGACTCGTCAGTGCGGAGTTCTTGTGAAGGACAAACTCCCGATCTCCATTCAAGAATGGAAAGAGCCAAAGACTAAACGTCCAGGTGTTACTTGGGTCGATGGCAGAGCCAAAGAAGACCTGGTGAAATCTTTGATGGAACATTTGACCCTACCAGATCATTTCACTAAAGCAGATGTGGAGAAAGTCAATGCCGCTGCTCTTAAGAAGATGGCAATTGCATTCAACACCCACAAGAAAACTGTATGGGCCAACTACCTCGCTAATGAAAGGAAGACTCCAGATTTCAAGGGAACAGTGGAGAAGCAAAGAGAACACTGGGACGATTTCGTGACCTTCAAGGATTCAGAATTATCTAAGGAACGGTCGATGAAAAAAAGGCAAATCTCGCAAGAAAGACGCAGTTCCATAGGCTGGGTCCAGGTGGCTACGCGGTGGGATTGCCTAAGTGGGATAAGTCTGAGCAAGAGATGGAGGGTGCAGGGGTCACTCCGATTACTAGGAGCTGGCCCCCCAGGTGCAGAACTTGGTTCTATGCGCATGGGGGGGCGTTGGACCAGAAGACAGGCCTGGTTTCGAAGAAGGCAAGTCTAAAAGGAGCGGAACAAAAGATACTTGACGCTATAGAAGAAGCTTGAGCGGGGGTGTTCACGCCCAACAGAGAGAACGACGAGCTTACGCGTGCCCTGGGAAATCCTGAACACCCGGGAAGAGCATGAGGCATGGGTGTTATTCCCTGGTATGTGGGCTTTTCAGACTGGAATGATGACTACAGGTCCCGTGCAAGAAAGAAGATGGAGGAGGAGAAGAAGAGGAAGCAGGACGCAGAACGTCTTCAAGGCCTAGAAGCAAGGCACGCGGACCTGGCACTCATATTCGAGCAGCAGCAGTAGCAGATCGACTCACTTAGCCAGGAAAGGGGGTCTCAGCAGCGACAACAGCAAGCGGATGATCGTCCATCATTGGATAGCACCGTCCCATCCATGCCGAGAAGCAGCGTTGGTTCTGCCCTGGGCGACACATTGCTGGATACATACCCTATGGATGACATCATAGAGAACACTAACTGTGAGCTACACTCCAAAATGAAGAACATATCCATGAGGGTGGCGGATGGCGTTGCTTTTCCAGTGACCCCCGAAGCAACCTACCATTGCATCCCTATTACAGAGGGCTATGCTTGTGTCATGGTTGATGAAGTGGTGGACCCATATTTGGGGCTAACGCTTGACATTCCTGGAGGTGAAGACGAGCGCACACTGGGACATGCCATACATCGTATCATCCTATGGAGAAAGGATTGCATCATCTTTCGAAGTCCACCGATACCGCGTCGTCTGCCGACTCCTCGAAGTCCGCCACCGAGTCAGCAGACTCCCGCTCCTCCAAGTACAGGAACGCGTGAGACGACTCCTCCTCGAAGTCCGCCACCTCCTCCAAGTCCCCGAATGCGTGAGCTGAGTCCTCCGGTTTCAAGTCCAGCACAACGTCATGCCACTTCTCCGATTTCAAGTCCGGCACCATGTCAGGCCACACCTCCTGCTTCAAGTTCGGCACATCGTTAGGCCACTTCTCCTGGTCCAACTCCACGTCAGCCGTCTTCGCTGTCTCAGCAATCGCAGAAGAGACATGCCGCAGCTTTGGTGCGTAGCGGTACGAGTCGAGGTAGTTCAGGAAGTACAGGCGGAGACAAGCGATATAAATATGGTCCAAGCCTCGCTCCTCTTCCTCAGAGGCCTTACGACATGGCCGAGGAGCAAAACGCGACCATAGTGCAGGCCCAAGTGGACGCCCATTTTGGACCGAAACCAGCACCGCCGCCAAAGGAGAAAGTGCCTGAGAAAACGATTGACCACTTCATTCATATGGCTAGAGCACCAGCTCCCAAGCCTGTTGACTCAGACTATGAGTGTCAAAATCAGGAAGCTACATCGAGCACGGCTACGGAAGGAAGCGAGCTCGAGCTCGAGCCAACAAGCAGCTGGCAAAAAATGCGGGAAAACCATTCCCCAGCTGGAAGAACAGGCGGCGCAAGAGATCCCCCCGCTTGTTGTGCCAACAACACATGAGAGGAGTACGCGCGCCAAATATTATTGTGGGCAA
This sequence comes from Triticum dicoccoides, assembly GCF_002162155.2. Classification (NCBI taxonomy): domain Eukaryota; kingdom Viridiplantae; phylum Streptophyta; class Magnoliopsida; order Poales; family Poaceae; genus Triticum; species Triticum dicoccoides. Next base: position 605,529,714 of record NC_041381.1, on the reverse strand, counting down.
ACCGTTAGCGTTCCCCAGCAAGGCGATGTGGTAATAACGGAGGAGCATATAATGCAGGCTGAAATGCTCAAGATCTCTGTTGGACAACTCCTCGAAATCGAGAACATGTCTCCGATTAAAGAATCGGAAATAAAATGGAAATATGCCTGGGGCCAACCTTTGGTCCATCCAGACAAGGTCAAGGACCTCCCAACGAGAATGTATGAATTGCATCAATGGTACATGAACATGACCAAGATTTCCAATCGAGTGTCCCTCATGGTGAATGTCAAGAAGGAGCATTATTACCATGAGAAAGCTCTGTCCATTGAGTATTCAGAACTATATCAGTTATTCAATCAAGACGCACTCGACAAGTCCATCGTGAGTTGCTATTGTCTGTAAGTGATTTCTTTCTGTAATTTAAGTCTCAAGCTAATTATGTAGTGATAATTTTGATCAATCATTACATGTAATTATCCTCACTATATTCTTTTCTGTGGTATTATATGCAGGATGAAGATGTACGAAATGAAAAAATCTGGACGCTATGGCATTGGGTTCATTGACCCAAATACCATTAATGAGGACATATGGAAGTATCCATTTTATAAAGCAGGTGTAGAGGAAAGCATGGTAGAGTTCTTGAAGCACCTCAATAGCAATGAAGATATACTACTTTCTTACAACTTCCCGTGAGTCACACTGTCTTGTACTACAAATTCTGTTTTTGCTTACTAGCTAGCTAGATGTTAATAATTAAGTGTATACGGTTTACGGTAGTTGATTAATTCTATGCACATGCCCGCTTATTTAAGACGTGCAAGCGTGTGCGCATGCAGTTGTCACTGGGTCTTGATAGACATTAAAGTTGAGGAAGGAAAAGTTGAATTACTGGACTCGCTAACTAAAGAAGAAAGTGACTTCACCATCATGAAGGGGATAGTCAACAGGTAATTTCAATCATTATTAACTATATATATCTCGGCCTATTATTAGTTCGTCATTTTCTGATATGAACTATTTAATAACCCCTTTATTAATTTTCTTTGCTGGCAGGCAGGGCATGGGCAAAGTTCATCGCGGTGACTCCAGGCGAATGGAAACAAAATTGTTTTGGCATCGACCAAAGGTAAGTAATTAAGTAGTACTAGATAGCTACCATCTCTTTAGTTCTTGTTTCAATATCATTAATTAATTATCATGCTTGATTAATCATTATCTGATTCAATTCCATTCTCGTAAAGGCCCTGAAGCAGGCGTCGGGGAATAATCTGTGTGCATTCTACGTTTGCGAGAACATTCGCATGATGACGTCCGAAAGGAGCAGATCTGATAGACATGACTGGGTACGTTTGTTAGAACACTATTCACACCATTATCGATATCTAGTCACACAACTAACACACATGCATATTGATCTCCTTCTTAACAGTTCGGAGAGGTGCGGGATAAGCTCCTACCATCGGACCGCATACTAGCACTTCAAGAGGAAATAGCCGGATTTTTGCTCGACCAGGTCATAAATCCCGAAGGAGAATACTATTACCTGCTACCGCCCCCATGAACCACTTCTCATCGTGCTCTGGAGGCACCAAGGCAACATATGTAGGAGAAATTGTATATGTATACACATGTGTATGTGTGAATAATGGTGTTGGTTGTGAGACATTCGATGATATATATATATATATATATATATATATATATATATATGTGGTTCTATATGTACGAGAAAATCTATTTATATATATGCATAACGTGTACAATTTGTAGTATCGTGAAATACCAGCAAACAAAAAAAATGTAATGGAAAATAAAAAAAAAACACCCAAACATTTAGTACCGGTTGGTGTTACCAACCGGTACTAAAGCCCTACGCGCACTCGGGCCTGGCTCGTGCCACGTGTTCGGACTTTAGCGCCGGTTCGTGACGAACCGATACTAAAAGGGGGGACCTTTAGTCCCCAATCTTTAGTGCCGGTTGTAGAACCGGCACTAAAGGCCGTTATGAACGGGCACTAAAGGTGGGTTCTGCACTAGTGCTGGCAGCCAATCGCCAGGAACAGCGCTGGAGCCACACCAAACCCCTTGTTCCATGTATCGGAGGGTGTGTTTGGTACTCACCCTAGCATGATTGTTCCATTTTACATGCGGAGTGTAGGAATGCTAAAAAGGAGGAGCAGAACGGATGTGGGAGGAAGGAGAAGAAAGAAGAGAGGAGGGAGGATGGCAGAGGGCACTAGTAGAAAAATGGCCTTTCGTCCCGGTTCGTAAGGGCCTTTAGTCCCGGTTCTTGAACCGGGACTAATAGGTCATTACTAATGCCCTTGGCCTTTAGTCCCGGTTCTTACATGAACCGGGACAGATGATTCTCCACGTGGCCGCTGCGGCCAGCCCAGTCAGGGGGGCCTTTGGTCCCAGTTGGTGACACCAACCGGGACCAATAGGCTTCCACGCGTCAACAGCTGGCTGGAGTTGAGGTTTTTTTGAAAGGGCTGGTTGTTAGGGGTTTTGGGGGTTAATTTAGGTTGTTATTAGCTAGATAATAGAGAGAAGTGTCCTCTCTTATATATCTCCGTGCTTGATTTACCAAATCTACTGCTATGCCTAACGTTAACATGGCTTAGATTGAAGTGAAGACAACATGTGGTGCATGTTGAAAGTAATACTAATCCTAACTTGATCAAGTTTGGATTGTACTACTTTCGACATGCACCACATGCATGTTGCCTTCACTTCAATCCAATCCATGTTCATTTCACCCGCTTGCATCATGCATCATCATATATAATAACAAGTTCTACTAATTAATCATCATCATACAACTTCTACTCGTTATTAATAACAAGTCATACGATCATCATTCTCATAGTCATCGAACCAACCCTACTTAATTGTTATTAGCACATGATCATCATTATGAGGTATAAATACCCTCTTTAAGGTAAAATAGCATAAAACAATATAGACCCTGACTCTCCATTATGGAGATTGGAGATTATCCTGTCTCCAATTTTTGTGCTTCGCTTCCTTTTGCTTCCAAGAACCTCCTTACGACTGTCCATACATTTTTTCCATTCTTTGATTGTCATGTCTCCACTTCTTTTAGTAATCCGGTATGGACAGTTGAGATTCATTGGACGACCTGGTTGTATGTTCAAAACATCAAGGCAACCGTGCGTATACATCAGATGAGGCACACAATAATTCGGGATTATCTGTTGAAAAACATAGTAATAACTTTGTAGTTAGCAATGATGTACTAGCTTTAGAAGTATACAAAAGATGCACGGATGACGTAATAGTAAAAAATCTTACCAGGGTATCTCCATGGTAGTTATCATAGTTCAACACATGCACTAGTGGCACGTATTGACCATAATGTTGAGGAGTTCGATTGTAGATATTGTAATTCTCAAGATCATTACAAAATGCGATCAGATGATTCTTCTCCTTATAAGTTAATTTGGAGCCATCGGTGTAGTGGGTTTTGTCTACTATCTTCCGCACATTCTTTGAAGAATGAAAATAATCTGTCAATGAAAATAAGCTGTCAACTATTTTGAAATAAACAATATAAATTACTTAATAACTATGCTTGAGAAGCTCACATAGGGGAAGAATTGGAAGCATATCAACAAGGACCCAAATGTCCATATTGTCTTGCTCGATTTCAGGATCACCAAGATCAATGGTGACAAGCATACCCTCATCAAAACCATACATCTTGCAAAGTACTTCCATATTTTTGCAACCAAAATGGGTTACACTCTCAGAATTGTACAGGTTTACTTCAAAATCCACACCATGATGGGTCCTTAGGTGAATTTTCTTTGTTTCAATACTTTCATGGTCTTCAAAACCCATCCTCTCCAAGACATAGCGTCTTACATAGTATGGGATAAGCTAGTCGAATTGGAAAAGATGAAAAGTACACGTTAAAATAGTTGAAGTCGTACTTAATTACGAAAAAAACTATTGTCATCGTTGCATACCGTTTCAACATCGAAGGTTTCCTGGAGCTTAATGCTGAAGCGTCGATCTTCGTCCAGCTCAAGGAACCTGTCGCACATACCTCGTTCGTCGTGGCACCAGTCGCACTCCCCCGGGCGATTTTCGTCATCCGAGTACGACATTTCTTATGTTCATAATTCAAATATTAAACTTGTACAATTAAATATATGTATTAAAAAACTCTCAGCTCTCATGTGGTGTACATATTCGACCACCTGTGATGATAGCTCCTCCTTTCATTCCCGAGTGCATTACACCAAATTGTCTAGCACACGGGAATGAAGGAGAAGCTACCCCCATGACAACAGTCGGGATTCTTCGTCCTCTCATATATATATATATATATATATATATATATATATATATATATATATATATGGTTGGAGACTCTCCCTCACTGATTCCTCTAGGTGGAGACTCGACAGACTTAAGTCAACCCGAGGACTCATATTATAGGACTCATATATATTGACATGGAGATTTGGCTTGTCTCACCTCGAGGTCGGAGGGGGGTCGGTGACGGGGACGACGGCGCAGATGAAGGAGGGGGCTCCTAGATTTCTGCATAGTGCTCTCCAATTTTAGCATTCAAAGTAGGAGTACTTTTCCAATTTCAGCATTCAATAAGCAAAACCAAATCGTAAAATAAAGTAGTATTCAAATTAGCATGCATTCAATTAAAAGCAAAAGTACATCATCTCTTGTGTCCGTACATCGTCGAATATTATCACTAGTAATACTCCTCGAATACTATCATACATAGCATCGCTAATACAGCTAGAACCGTAGCGCCCGATGGGTATCGTCGCAGGCGGTGGACACCCAAAAAGAAGGAACCATCACAAGATCATAGCTCCAGTGAGATCCCTGAAGAACCTGCCAGGTATTGTCGAACCTGCCCTCCAACGCAACCATGTAGCGACGGACGTGCTCGTCCTCCTCGCTGACACGGTGACGTACCAACTCCGCGGTGTCCGGAAGCCTTGGCACCGTCACTGGCCCACGCGACCGCCACCAAACAAGGATCGGGTCAACAACGGGCTGACTCCTCACCAACCTACGCCGCCCAGAAGGTAGCACCTCCCAATACCAGCCCGACGGAGCCCAGTCCCGGACATGGCCCCTCTGATCAAGCCGGCCTCCTCCGCCGAGTCGACGACAAGGATGCGGGATTAATTGCTTGAACTAAAAAAATAAACTAGTTCTATTAATTTTCTTGCTAAAAATAAACTACTTCTATATATAGTAAAATAAAGTAGTTTTATTAAATCAACTAGTTCAACTACTAAGCAGTTACTACAAATAAATAAAGTAGTACTTACTAAAAATAAACTACTTCTATAGTAAAATAAAGTAGTTTTATTAAATCAACTAGTTCAACTATATACTAAGCACTTACTATAAATAAAATAATGTAGTACTTACTAAAACTAAACTAGTTTAACTAGTTCTATTATTTTTCTAACTAATTATATTAAACACTTTCTCTTATTATTTTCCTTTTTCCTCTCCTACTTTTTCTTCTAAATATGAACATATACATATAAATGACTTTGATCATACACAATTTTCCTATACATACACTATATGAACATATATATACATAAATTGACAAAGAAAATTCTATGAAATTCTATGAACAAAATTACAACAGAAAAAAATCATAAAAATTCTATGAACAGAAAACGCCATAAGAAATTGACATATTCGATCTTTGTATATATATGAACATACAAACATGCATATTCAACAATAATATCACCCAAAAAAATCTATGAACAGAAAAAAATCTAACACAATATGAAAAAAAATCTAACAAAAAAATCTATGAACAAAATCTAACTCAATTAACTATACACATCTAAATTAACTACACATCTAATTAAATTAGCAAAATTCATATAAGCTCACGGGGATGGCGATGGCGTGAGGGGCGCGGCGAGGGCGACGGGCAGGGGACGACGATGGCGATGGTGCGTGAGGGGTGGCGCGACAACGGGCGACGGTGAGGGGTGGCGCGGCGACGGGCGACGAGCGAGGCAGGGCCGGCGGCGTCGCGGGGCACATGGCGCGGGGCGGCGACGACGTCGGGGCGGCGCGGGATGGCGTGGGGCGGCGACGGCGACGGCGAGGTGGAGAGGGGCAGCCTGGCGGCGTCGGGGCGGGCAAGAATGAACTGAATGAAATTCTTACGAGGGCCAGTTATATAGACGAGGCCTTTGGTCCCGGTTCGTGAGACAAACCGGGACTAATGCGACCTTTCGTCCCGGTTGGTGCCACCAACCGGGACTAAAGGGGGGGCATTGGTACTGGTTGGTGCCACCAACCGGTACCAATGCACACCTTTAGTCCCGGTTGGTGGCACCAACCGGGACCAAAGGCCTTGTGCTGGCGCGGTGCGGTGGGAAGTTTAGTCCCACCTCGCAAACTGAGGGAGCTCAGCACCTGTTTATAAGCTGTGGTGCAGCTCAGGTGCTGAGCTCCTCTCTAATATGCAGGCATTAGTTGCCTACCCTTGTCACTGCCGTGTTGGGCCTATTGGGCCTGCGGGCCTGCATCCTGGCCCATGTACAGATGGGTTTCTAGTCGTATGCAGGCCGTGTGGCCAATTAGGCGGCATTTTTTTATTTTTTCAGTATTTTGTTTGTTTTTTGAATTATTTATTTTCTTTTGATTTTTTTTATTTTTTTATTTTTGGTTTTATCTCAGAATAATTATAATCTTTTTGTTACTCCATTAGTTTCCAAATTTGAATAGTTTAAATTTTAATTCTTTGAAATTTGTGTGAATCACTAGTTTGTGAATAACTTCACTATAAAAATATATTTTGAGTGATTCTTTTTCCCGCTATTTAATATTATTGCATTTTATCATTATATTCAAAAACAAATTTTGTTATTTTAGTTTCTATCAAAAAAATCTTTATGAAAATTCTTTTTGCTACTAAAGTTTCTAACAAAAAATTCTTTATGATAATTCTTTCTACTTTTCATGTTTTGAACAGAAAATACTTTGATAATTTTAGTTGCATAAATTTTATATAATTTTAGTTTAAAAAATACTAGAGGTTTATAAAAGCTTTTTAGTTGATTCCTTTTGCTATTAGAGTTTTATAAAAGCATTTACTGGGTTTTTAGCTATAAGACCTTGAAATTGAAAAGCATTTCAAATGAACTCTGAAAACGTTGAAAGTTGGCATGGTATCATCATTTCACCCACATAGCATGTGCTAAAAAGTTGAGACGGTTATTGGAAAAATTGGATACACTTCGTGTACAAAATGGACAATCTCTTTCGAAGGATCACAGTTTCATACAGAAACTCATCTGTTACAGAGAGATTTCATTTTTTTTAAATTTATTTGAACTCCTAACTTTTTGTGTGTTCAAAACGCACCATTCAAAGCCACATCATCAACTTTCAACCCTTTCTGACTTCATTTGTTATCTTTCATGCATTTACTGATTATTTTGAGCTATAAGACCCTGAAATTGAAAAGAATTTCAAATGAACTCTGAAAAGGTTGGAAGTTGGCATGGTATCATCATTTCATCCACATAGAATGTGCAAGAAAGTTGAGAGGGTTAAGGCAAAAAATGGATGCACTTCATGTACAAAACGGACAATCTCTTTCGAAGTATCGGGATTTCATACGGAAACTTGTATGTTACAACAGGCATTTCAAATGAAAGTTGGCATGGTATCATCATAATAGTTGTGGAGAAAGTCTTCACTTTTTCTTCGCTTGTGTCCTTTCCTTATTGTGCCATAACCATGGATAATCTTCATCATTTATCAGGATGCTTGGGGTCAGCCATGACTTTGAAGGGAGGAACTTCATGAAACTTTTCATAATCTTCGGAAATGTCTGTCTTGCCCTCCACTCCAAAGATGTCCCTTTTTCTTGATAGAACTTTGTGGCGCTTTGGCTCATCGTATGATGTATTCGCTTCCTTATCTTTTCTTTTTATCGTTTTGGTAGACATGTCGTTCACATAGATAACCTGTGGCACATCATTGGCTAGGACGAATAGTTTGTTAGTGTACCCAAGATTGTTCAGATCCACTGTTGTGATTCCGTACTGTGGGTCTACCTATACCCCGCCTCCTGACTGATTGACCCATTTGCACTTAAACAAAGGGACCTTAAAATCATGTCCGTAGTCAAGTTCCCATATGTCCACCATGTAACCATAATATGTGTCCTTTCCCCTCTCGGTTGCTGCATCAAAGCAGACACCGCTGTTTTGGTTGGTGCTCTTTTGATCTTGGGCGATCGTGTAAAATGTATTCCCATTTATCTCATATCCTTTGTAAGTAAATACAGTCGAAGATGGTCCCCTGGACAATGAGTACAGCTCAGCACAAACAATGTTCTCACCTCTGAGACGTGTTTCCAACCAACTGCTGAAAGTCCTGATGTGTTCACTTGTAATCCAGTCGTCGCACCGCTCCGGGTGTTTGGAGCGCAGACTATTCTTGTGTTCATCGACATACGGGGTCACCAAGGTAGAGTTCATTAGTACTGTGTAGTGTGCTTGAGACCAAGAATATCCGTCCCTGCATATTATTGAGTCCCCTCCAAGCGTGCCTTTTCTAGTCAGTCTCCCCTCATACCGCGATTTAGGGAGACCTATCTTCTTCAGGCCAGGAATGAAGTCAACACAAAACCCAATGATATCCTCCGTTTGATGGCCCATGGAGATGCTTCCTTCTGGCCTAGCGCGGTTACGGACATATTTCTTTAGGACTCCCATGAACCTCTCAAAGGGGTACATATTGTGTAGAAATACGGGGCCCAGAATGACAATCTCGTCAACTAGATGAACTAGGACGTGCGTCATGATATTGAAGAAGGATGGTGGGAACACCAGCTCAAAACTGACAAGACATTGCACCACATCACTCCTTAGCCTTGGTATGATTTCTGGATCGATCACCTTCTGAGAGATTGCATTGAGGAATGCACATAGCTTCACAATGGCTAATCGGACATTTTCCGGTAGAAGCCCCCTCAATGCAACCGGAAGCAGTTGCATCATAATCACGTGGCAGTCATGAGACTTTAGGTTCTGGAACTTTTTCTCTGCCATATTTATTATTCCCTTTATATTCGACGAGAAGCCAGTCGGGACCTTCATACTAAGCAGACATTCAAAGAAGATTTCCTTCTTTTCTTTGGTAAGAGCATAGCTGGCAGGACCTTCATACTGCTTTGGAGGCATGGCGTCTTTTTTGTGCAAATGTTGCAGGTCCTCCCGTGCCTCAGCTGTATCTTTTGTTTTCCCATACACGCCCAAGAAACCTAGCAGGTTCACCCAAAGGTTCTTCGTCACGTGCATTACATCGATCGAAGAGTGGACCTCTAGGTATTTCCAGTAGGGTAGGTCCCAAAATATAGATTTCTTCTTCCACATGGGTGCGTGTCCCCCAGCGTCACTCGGAACAGCTAGTCCGCCGGGACCCTTTCCAAAGATTACGTGTAAATCATTGACCATAGCAAGTATGTGATCATCGGTACGCATGGTGGGCTTCTTCCGGTGATCTGCCTCGCCTTTGAAATGCTTGCCTTTCTTTCGACATTGATGGTTGGTCGAAAGAAATGGACGATGGCCCAGGTACACATTCTTCCTGCATTTGTCCAGGTATATACTTTCGGTGTCAGCTAAACAGTGCGTGCATGCATGGTATCCCTTGTTTGTCTGTCCTGAAAGGTTACTGAGAGCGGGCCAATCTTCGATGGTTACAAACAGCAACGCGTGCAGGGTAAATTCTTCCTGTCTATGCTCATCCCACACACGTACACCATTTCCATTCCACAACTGTAAAAGTTCTTCAACTAATGGCCTTAGGTACACATCAATGTCGTTGCCGAGTTGCTTAGGGCCTTGGATGTGAACTGGCATCATAATGAACTTCCGCTTCATGCACATCCAAGGAGGAAGGTTATACATACATAGAGTCATGGGCCAGGTGCTGTGATTGCTGCTCTGATCCCCGAAAGGATTAATGCCATCCGCACTTAAACCAAACCATATGTTCCTTGGGTCACGTGCAAACTCAGCCCAGTACTCTCTATCGATTTTTCTGCACTGCGTTCCGTCAGCGGGTGCTCTCAACTTCCCGTCTTTCTTACGGTCCTCACTATGCCATCGCATCAACTTGGCATGCTCTTTTTTTCTGAACAGTCATTTCAACCGTGGTATTATAGGAGCATACCACATCAGCTTCACAGGAACCCTCTTCCTGCGGGGCTCGCCGTCAACATCACCAGGGTCATCTCGTCTGATCTTATACCGCAATGCACCACATATCGGGCATGCGTTCAAATCCTTGTACGCCCCGCGGTAGAGGATGCAGTCATTAGGGAATGCATGTATCTTCCGCACCTCCAATCCTAGAGGGCATATGACCTTCTTTGCTATGTACATACTGTCGGGCAATTCGTTATCCTTTGGAAGCTTCTTCTTCAATATTTTCAGTATCTTCTCAAATCCTATGTCAGGCACAACATTCTCTGCCTTCACTGCAGTAATTCCAGTACGGTACCCAGCTTTGTGTTGCCATCTTCGCAATTGGAGTACAACCCTTTTTTGTGATCGTCTAACATGCGATCGAACTTCAGCTTCTCCTTTTCACTTTTGCATTGCGTCTTTGCATCGACAATGACCCGGGAGAGATCATCATCGTCGGGCACATCGTCTAGTTCCTCTTGATCTTCAGTAGCTTCCCCCGTTGCAGCATCATCGGGCACATCGTGTGGTTCCTCTTGATCTTCAGCAGCTCCCCCCGTTGCAGCATCACCGTATTCATGGGGCACATAGTTGTCATCGTCCTCTTCTTCTTCACCGTCTTCCATCATAACCCCCATTTCTCCGTGCCTCGTCCAAACATTATAGTGTGGCATGAAACCCTTGTAAAGCAGGTGGGTGTGAAGGATTTTCCGGTCAGAGTAAGACTTCATAATCCCACATTTAGGGCATGGACAACACATAAAATCATTCTGCTTGTTTGCCTCAGCCACTTCGAGAAAATTATGCATGCCCTTAATGTACTCGGAGGTGTGTCTATCACCACACATCCATTGCCGGTTCATCTGCGTGCATTATATATAATTATGTGTGTCAAAAGTAAGAAAATCAGACAAGTATCTATCTAGAGAAAACAAATTAGACAAGTCTCTATCTAAAGTAAGAAAATCAGAAATAAGATAAGAACAAGAGGCTTACCACGGTGGTGCCGGCGACGAGATTGGCGCGGGCGATCAACGACGGTGAAAACGGGGACGGGGCGTGACGGGCCGTTAAATCTAGACAAATCTTGGGAAAAATGGAGCTCTGAGGTCGAGCTCCGAGAGGAGAAAGCTTAACTAGTGTGGCTCGGGAATTTCATCGAACACCTCATGTGCATAGGAGGTGAGCTAGAGCACCCAAATGTCCTCCCGTAGCCGGCCAGAAAAAACAGAATGCTCTGCCGCAGCGATGGGTATATATAGGCAACTTATTTGTCCCGGTTCGTGGCATGAACCGGGACTAAATCCCCCCTTCTATACTGGTTCATGGCACGAACCGGTACCAATGGCTGTGGGGCAGGAGCGTGGACCATTGGTCCCGGTTCGTGCCTAGAACCGGGACAAATGGATCGAGACAAACCGGGACCAATGCCCACGAGGCCCCGGCTGCCCCCCTGGGCTCATGAACCGGGTCTAATCCCCCCCATTGGTCCCGGTTCATGAAGAACCGGGACTAATGGGCTGGCCAGGCCCGAACCAAAGCC
>NC_041381.1:605482285-605517733 GCF_002162155.2 Triticum dicoccoides | reverse complement strand
CAGATCTGGCGGCGGTCGATGGTGGCTGGGCGGCGGCAGGCTCAAGATCTACCGGCGACACAGGGTTGTAGGGACGACAGCGGCTATAGGCTCACATCCATCCATGGCACCAGTGGATCCAGAAAGGAAATGGAGAGAGAGATGAGAGGGAGAGGGAAAGGGAAGAGAAGGAGGAAGAAGAGGTAGTAGGAGCACTGCACGGAGCGGCGGCGTGGCTGGCGGGCTCGCCGGCATTTTGCAGGACCCGTGACATCGGACACGGGAGATAGCTACGAACGCTCGGGGCCGGAGACGACAGTCGCGGGCCTAGGCCTAGAATCAGATCAAAAGCACGTTTCAATAAAATCCTGGAAATTATTTACTGGGTGAACAAGTTTCTGTTTTTCACTGGGATCAACACAACTATCACCATAAGCTATCCTAAAGGTTTAGCTTGGCACAAACACTTATTAAAATACAAAACCATATCTAACCAGAGGCTAGACAAATTATTTATTACTAAACAGGAACAAAAACCAAAGAACAAAAATAAAATTGGGTTGCTTCCCAACAAGCGCTATTGTTTAAAGCACTTAGCTAGGCATTGATAATTTTGATGACGCTCACATGAAAGACAAGAATTGAGGCGCAAAGAGAGCATCATATAGCACGTGACAAACACATCTAAGTCTGACATACTTCCTATGCATAGAAATTTTATAAGCAAACAAATTATCAAGACAAGCAAAAACTAGCATATGCAAGGAAGAAGAAAAAGACGATAGCAATCTCAACATGAAGGGAGGTAATTTAGTAACATGAAAAATTCAACAACCATATTTTCCTATCTCATAATAATTACATCTAGGATCATAAGCAAATTCAACAATATCGCTATCACGTAACATATTCTCAACACGATCCACATGCATACGAAGTTGACACTCTTCCAAAATAGTGAGATTAACATTAACTAATGTCATGATCTCTTCAAACTCACTTTTATCAAAAATTTCATAAGATTGAACATTCTCCAAATACGTGGGGTCTAAAGTTGACATTCTTCCAAACCCATTTTCAATATTATTGCAAACATTATTATCAATTTCATATTCATCATGGGGCTTAAATGAATTTTCAAGATCATAAGAAGCAATATCACCCCAATCATGATCATTGCAACAAATAGTGGACATAGCAAAATTAGCATCCCCATGCTTAGGGTTTTTCATATTATTAGCACAGTTGACATCAATACAATTTATAGAAAAATCATTGCAATCATGCTTTTTATTCAAGGAGCTATCGTGAATCTCTTCCTAAATTTAATCTAGTGCACAAAACTCACTAGCAATTGGTTTATCATAATTGGATCTCTTAAAAAGATTAGCAAGCAGATGAGGATCCATAAACTTTTAGCAAGCCAAGATGAAATAAAAAACAAGGCACATGGTAACACAAGCGAACAAAAGGTCGAACGGAAGAAAGGCGGAGAAAAGGAAAATCTTTTTAGAAATCATTTTAGAGGTGGGGGAGAGGAAAACGAGAGGCGAATGGCGAATAATGTAATGCAAGAGATGAGAGTTTATGATGGGTACTTGGTATGGCTTGACTTGGCGTAGTTCTCCCCGGCAACGGCGCTAGAAAGTAGAGTAAGTATTTCACTCAGTTTGAGAACCAAGGTATCAATCTAGTAGGAGACAACACACAAGTCACCGAATACCTGCACAAACAATCAAACAAACTTGCACCCAATGCGATAAAGGGGTTGTCAATCCCTTCACGGTTACTTGCAAAATTGAGATATGATAGAGATAGATAAACAGTAAAGTAAATATTTTTGGTATTTTTAGTTTGTAGATCGAAAAGTAAAAGATTGCAAAATAGTAGGTGGGGAACTAATATGATGGAAAAGAGAACTTATATGGTAGAAAAGAGACCCGGGGGGCATAGGTTTCACTAGTGGCTTCTCTCATGATAGTAAATAATACGGTGGGTGAACAAGTTACTGCCGAGCAATTGATAGAAGAACACATAATTATGACGATATCTAAGGCAATGATCATGAACATAGGCATCATGTCCGTGTCAAGTAGACTGAAATGATTCTGCATCTACTACTATTACTGCACACATCGACCGCTCCAACATGAATCTAGTGTATTAAGTTCATAAAGAACGGTAACGCATGAAGTAAGATGACATGATGTAGAGGAATTAACTCAAGCAATATGATGAAAACCCCATCTTTTTATCCTCGATGGCAATAATACAATACGTGCCTTGCTGCCCTACTGTCACTAGGAAAGGACACCGCAAGATTGAACCCAAAGCTAAGCACTTCTCCAATTGCAAGAAAAACCAATCTAGTAGGCCAAACTAAATCGATAATTCAAAGAGACTTGCAAAGATATCAAATCATGCATAAAATAATTCAGAGAAGATTCAAATAATATTCATAAATAATCTGATCATAAATCCACAATTCATCAGATCTCGGCAAACACACCGCAAAAGAGTATTACATCAAATAGATCTCCAAGAACATCGAGGAGAACATGGTATTGAGAATCAAAGAGAGAGAGAAGACGCCATCTAGCTACTAGCTATGGACCCGTAGGTCTGTGCGAAACTACTCATGCTTCATCGGAGGGTAATGGTGTTGATGTAGAAGCCCTCCGTGGTCGAATCCCCCTCCGGTAGGTTGCTGGAAAAGGCCCCTATATGGGATCTCATGGGTACATAAGGTTGCGGCGGTGGAAAAGTGTTTTCGTGGCTCCCCCTGATGGTTTTGGGGTATAAGAGTATATATGGGCGAAAGAATTAGGTCAGGAGACCCACGAGGCGTCCACGAGGCAGGGGCGCGCCCTCCACCCTCGTGGCCACCACGTGGCTCCTACGACTTCATCTCCAAGTCTCCTGGTTTACTTCTGGTCCTAGAAAGATCATCGCGAAAGTTTTATTCTGTTTGGACTCCGTTTGGTATTCCTTTTCTGCGAAACTCTAAAGCAGGCAAAAAAACATAAACTGGCACTAGGCTCTAGGTTAATAGGTTAGTCCTAAAAATAGTATAAAATAGCATATTAATGCATATAAAACATCCAAAGCAGATAATATAATAGCATGGAACAATCAAAAATTATAGATACATTGGAGACGTATCAAGCATCCCCAAGCTTAATTCCTGCTCGTCCTTGAGAAGGTAAATGATAAAACCAGAATTTTTGATGTGGAATGCTACCTAACATATTTATTAATGTAATCTTCTTTATTGTGACATGAATGTTTAGATCCGTAAGATTCAAAACAAAAGTTTAATATTGACATAAAAACAATAATACTTCAAGCATACTAACAAGGCAATTATGTCTTCTCAAAATAACATGGCCAAAGAAAGCTTATCCCTACAAAATCATATAGTCTGGCTATGCTCCATCTTCATCACACAAAATACTCAAATCATGCACAATCCTGATGACAAGCCAAGCAATTGTTTCATAATTTTGATGTTCTCAAACTTTTTCAACTTTCATGCAATACATGAGCATGAGCCATGGATATAACACTATGGTGAAAGAGAATATGATGGTTGTGGAGAAGACAAAAAGAGTGAGATAGTCTCACATGAACTAGGCGTATTAACGGGCTATGGAGATGCCCATCAATAGATATCAATGTAAGTGAGTAGGGATTGCCATGCAACGGATGCACTAGAGCTGTTGGGGACATAACTATTAGGTATGACCCGCCGAGGAGGGGCCGGGTTATACCTATGGCGATTCATCATATGAAGCCCATGAGGATATTAAAGATGGCGGTTTAGTTAAGGGCCCAAGGCTCAGAGGCGACTTAACGCCCATAGGGGTAAACCGCCATATATGTAAAGACTTGTATTGTAAGGCATGTAAAGATAGTCACCGAGCCGGACACATTATCTATGAGCCGGCCGGGACTCCGTGAGCCGCTGGGCTTGAACCTGTATATATAAAGGGACGACCCGGTGGTGGTTCAGGACAAGAAACAACAGATCGAAATCTATGTCAAGCGGATTCGCTCTCTGGTAATCGAGACATAAGCAATACCACCTCAAACTGGATTAGGCCTTTACCTTCACAGCAAGGGGCCGAACCAGTATAAACTCATGTGTCCTTTGTCCTGTTTAACCCCTTTAAGCTACCTAGTTGTGATGGCTCCACGACTAAGTCCTTTTGCTAGGACATCTGCTATGACCTTTCCACGACAGTTGGCGCCCACCATGGGGCCAGCTCATGGTGGTTTCGAGTTCTAAAAGGGCAGCTTCGAAGGGCTCAAGAGATACGTTGTGGGCCGGATGACCAAGAGTCGTCGCGGCAATCTCTACATAGACGACGCATGCTTGAGCCCCAAGGCCGGCTCAATTGAGTACGTGTACCGGGCCCCCTTCGGTGGAATCCACGTCTTCATTGGCAAGATCTGCGAGCCGGGCCCTGAGATGGACATCTGCACCGACATCATCGAGACGGCTCAGCGTACGAGACCCGCCCGAGCTCAGCCTGTTGTGAAGCGTGCCTTTGTGGGATGCATCCATGGAGCGGAATTTGATGAAGGATCTATGTCTGGCGGTGAGACGGCCATCTACTCTAATGGTGAGTCGTCCACGGGCGAGACTACTTTGTTTTATCAGCTTCAAGATGGCGGGCTTGGGGGCTATTCCGATGGCGGTAGTATTCCGGACCCGTATGAGTCGCCAAACATAGTCGAATTCTTCGTGGTTGGTACCCAGCCTGGGCAAAATTCTTCAACCGCAGCGGTGATGACTTCGGGGTCAGCGGCGGTGACAGCAGCCGGGGCAGGAGGCCCTACGCACCCGCCGGCTCAGATTTTGATGGCTTTAATGGATAAATTGACGGCTCTGTTAACAGCCGTGGTCAACCCAACCAATCAAGCTCAGCATGATGCGGAGGTGGCAAAGTTACGTGATGAGGTAGCACTAGCCAAGGAAGACCTGGCGGCAGAGGACATCAGGATAGCCGTGGAACGGGCTGCTTTGGATGCTTAGGCCCAACGGATTCACTCGGAGGCTTTCCAGCTTACGATGGATCAAAACACTTCAAATGAAATCATGAGGAGGAGGCACCAGTACCGTCTACCTCCGGTTTACGAGGCTAGAAACCTCTTCTGCACGCCTGGTGTAGGGCCGAGTAACCCGCCGAAGATAAACCGGGCTGCGGCACCCGGGGTTGGGACGCCGGTTCAACCACGCGTGATGGAACCCCCTCGTCTCAATACCGCTCTGCCTCAACATGTACCGACACCATTGGGTCATTATTCTAATCCTTTGGAGAACATGATTGCCGCGGCGGCACGATTGGCGCCTCTCCCGGTGGACGGCGACTCTCCAACGGCAGTTGAAAGACGAAGGGTCAGAGAACTTCTTCAGACAGCATTGGTGCAGTAGGAGGCATATTCCTACAGTCGAGATAGGATTCACTCGACCCCTCGCCCAAGCTGGAGTTATATCAGACACATGGACTCACTGACCGTTTCAAGCAACGCCCAGCGCCGTGTCCAGTCGCGTGGGCATGACCCGACGCGTGATGGAGCTCTTAACTTGGCTGATCAGGACATAATGCGTCAAGAAGCCGAGCAGGCGGCTAAGCAGGCGGCTCACTAACCCCTTCCGACTTATCCAACGACTTCGGTTGAGGCAGGCGTGACCTCTAGATCTACAGGTGTATCCTGTTTGGTGCCGGCTCTGTGGAATGAGCGTATGCCCAAGGATTTCAAAGGACCTTGAAAGGTGCCTAATTACACAGCCGACTTACCCCCTGAGGCGTGGATTGAAAGTTATGAGATAGCCATGGAATTATTGAAAGTCAGTGATGCTGCTTGTGCCAAGTACTTCACCATGATGCTAGATGGAACGGCCCGTACGTGGTTAAAGGGGTTGTAGGCTAATTCCATCGGGTCATGGGCTGAGTTAAAGGCCTGGTTTATTTAGAACTTTAAGGACACATGCAAGCAGCCCATGTCGATCGTGGACTTGGAGACTTGCGCCCAAGAGGAGGGTGAATCAACGACCCATTGGGTGCGCCGGGTCAAAGCTATCATACATTCATCTGATAACATGAATGCCGGCTCTGCGGTCTTAATGTTGGAGAAAAATTGCCGTTTTTTGCCTCTTAAACAGAAGCTGGGGCGGCTCAAGCACGATTATAATGATATGGGGCAAATGATGGCGGCTCTGATCAAGTATGCCAATTCTGATAGTACCAAGGACCCCGAGTCTGACAATGAGAAGACAGGGAAGGGAAAGAAGAACGGTAACGCCAAGGGTCAGCAACATAACCCGGCGAATCAGGGGGGCAATGGTAAACACAAGGCGGATGGTAGCTCGGAGTTTGTGGCTAACACCAACGCACAAAGCAATAATTAGCGTCGTAAGGGGAGGCTGCCTCCTCGGAACAATGGAACAGGTCCTAGTCTTGAGCAGTTGCTTAACGAGCCCTGTCCAAAGCATGGCATGCTGGAGAAACCAGCTACTCACCTTTGGAAGGATTGTTCCATTATGAGGGCTTTCAAAAATTCTGACTCATTTCATGGGCCAGGCAGCGGCTCAGGCTGCGGTGGTTCTCATGGCCCAGGTTATGGAGGTGGCGGTTCTAATTCCGGCTTCTAGGGCCACCAAGGTAATCAGGCGGGTTATAATCAAGGTAATTAGGGTGGTTATAATCAGCAATCCGGCCAGGGGGGTCAATAGCAGCAGCAATCCGGATATCAGAGTAACCCGAAGCAGTTGAATAGTGGGTAGTATCATGTTTTCACCACAAGTTTATGCAAGCGGGACCAGAAGCTCCACAAGCGGGCCGTGAACGCCATTGAGCGGCAGTTCCTCATTACTTATGATGGTCTGAGCAGCCCATTATGTGGAGTCGGGCGGATCATCCTCCCCGGGTCGATAACCCGGGTCACTTAGCTTTAGTGGTGGCGCCTCAATTGGTGGATACAAATTCACTAAGGTACTCATGGATGGAGGTAGTAGCATCAACATCCTTTATTATGAGACTTTCCGTCGCATGGGGTTAACTGATAAAAATCTTAAGACATCCAACACTGTTTTCCATGGGGTGGTGCCTGGTAAGGCGCATATCATGTGGGCAAGGTTGAGCTAGAAGTGGCCTTTGGAGATGAGCATGATTCAAGGGCTGAGAAGTTAACCCTTGAAGTGGTCAAAATCAGGAGCATGTACCATGCTCTGTTTGGAAGGCCGGCTTATGCCAAGTTCATGGTGCGGCCGTGTTATGGTTATCTACAACTCAAGATATCGGGTTATAAAGGGACCATCACAGCGCATGGGAGTCGAAAGATAGCCCTGGATTGTGAAGAAGGTGATGTTGGTTATGCTGAGTCTGTCTGTGCAACAGAGGAATTGGAGTTTTACAAGGACAATGTTGACCCGGTTGATATGACATCTTTGAAAAAGCCAACTACAGAGCATGATCCAATGCTGAAGTTTAAGTTGGTTGATGACACGAAGCTGGTCGATTGTGTTCCTGTCGACTCATCCAAGCAGTTCAGTATCAGTGCTAATTTGGATCCAACATAGGAAAGCACGCTCATCGAGTTCATCCATGAGAACCATGACATCTTTGCATGGAAACCTTCTGACATGCCGGGTGTACCGAGGGAACTCACTGAGCACACTCTCAATATTGATCCGAAATTTAAGCCGGACAAGCAACTCCTTCGTTGTTTCAACGAGGAGAGGCGTAAGGCCATTGGAGAAGAAGTGGCCCGGCTCTTGGCGGTTGGTTTCATTGTTGAAGTTTTTCATCTAGAGTGGTTGGCTAACCCGGTGCTAGTGCTTAAGAAGAATGGCACTTGGCGCATGTGTGTGGATTACACAGACTTAAACAAGGCTTGTCCGACTGATCCTTTTTCTCTCCCTCGTATTGATCAATTCATTGATGCTACGGCGGGTTGTGAGCATTTGAGTTTTTTGGATGCTTATTCCAGTTATCATTAGATCAAGATGGCAGTTAAGGACCAGGAGAAGACAACTTTCATTACTCCCTTTGGAGCCTTCTGCTATGTGTCTATGCCCTTTGGGCTCAAGAGTGCTCAGGCAACTTATCAATGATGTGTGCGGAATTGTCTTCACAGTCAGATTGGGCGCAATGTTCATGCTTATGTGGACGACATTCTGGTGAAATCCAGAGAGAAGGAAACTTTAATAGATGACCTGAAAGAAACCTTCGATAATCTCCGGGTCTACAAGATGATGCTTAACCCGGACAAGTGCGTTTTGGTGTGCCAGCAGTTACGCTTTTGGGTTTTCTGGTTTCTAATAGAGGCATTGAGGCTAACCCGGAGAAGAGCTAGGCCATCACCTCTCTGGCCAAGCCGGCGTGTATCAATGATGTTCAGCGTCTGGCGGGTCGTATTGCTGCCTTAAGCCGATTCATAAGCCAGTTGGGTGAGAAGGCCATACCGTTGTATCAGATGATGAAGAAAACAGATAACTTCGTCTGGAGTGATGCTGCTAACGACGCGTTTGAAGACTTGAAGAGGCAGCTAGCTGAGCTGCCAGTCCTTGCTGCTCCCATTGATATGGAGCCGTTATTGTTATATGTGGTCGCTAACACCCGTGCCGTCAGTGTGGCCATTGTGGTAGAGCGCAGGGAGGCTGGCAAGGAATATCCGGTTCAACGGTTGGTTTACTACATCAGTGAGGTGCTTATTGTGTCCAAGCAGAATTATCCACATTGGCAAAAGCTTGTTTATGGGGTGTTCCTAGCCAGCCGGAAGCTTAAGCAATATTTTCTGGGTCATCCCATCACTGTGGTTAGTTCTGCTCCCTTATGGGATATTATTCAAAACAGAGAAGCCATAGGGCGGGTAGCCAAGTGGGCCATTGAGCTGGGGCCTCATGGTTTGAAGTACGTGCCTCGAAATGCTATCAAATCTCAAGCACTGGTGGATTTCATCAACGATTGGACAGAGCTGCAGATGCCTGAAGAGAAGCCAGATAATACGTATTGGACTATTCACTTTGATGGGTCCAGGCAATTGGAGGGCTCGGGGGCTAGAGTTGTCTTAGCTTCCCCTCGAGGTGACAAGTTTTGTTATGTTCTAAGGTTGATGTTCCCCTGTACTAACAATGCATCTGAGTATGAAGCCTTGCTCCATGGTCTTCGGATGGCTAAAGAGATGAATTTAATCGGTTGGGATGTTTCGGCGACTCAGACTTGATGGCTCAACAAGTCTCAGGCACATGGGATTCTAAGGATCCACTCATGGCGGCTTACCGCCGTGAAGTTTATGCTATTGCTGGGTACTTCAAGGGTTATCAAGTGGAGCACATTGATCATAGGAAAAATGAGGCGGCTGATGCCTTAAGCTGGTTGGGATCTCAGCGTAAGCCGGTGCCACCTAATACTTTCTTGGATATTCTACATAACCCTTCTATCAAGTTACCTATAGAGGAAGATCTGGTTGTCCCTGACCCAGAGACACAATTGGTGGCGGCTCTTCGCGCTATCCTAGATTGGACAATACCATATTTGGCTTACATGACCCGGGGCGAGTTACCTGAGGATGAAACTTTGGCCAGGCCATCTAAGTCAATGACAATTGCCAACGACGAGTTACACCATCACAGTGTCACTGGGGCGTTTCAGTGTTGCGTCTCTCCTAAGGAAGGCCGTGAGATTCTTTGGGGGATTCATGAAGGAGATTGTGGTCATCATGCCGGTTCGAAGTCCCTTGTGGCCAAAGCTTTTCGTAATGGATTCCATTGGCTGACAGCTCATGCGGATGCAGAGGATCTAGTCAGTAAATGTGATGGCTGCCAGAAATTTTCACGACAAGCTCATGTGCCGGCTCAAGAATTGAGGATGACTCCAATTACTTGGCCATTTGCAGTCTGGGGCTTGATATGGTTGGGCCTTTTAAAAGATCCAAGGATAAAAAGACCTACCTCTTGGTGGCGGTTGACAAATTTACAAAGTGGATTGAAGCAGAGCCGGTAAGTAAGTGTGACGTGGCAATGGCGGTTCAATTCATTAAAAAGGTGATTTTCCGCTTTGGATTTCCCCAGTATCATAATTGATAATGGCACTAACTTGTCCAAGGGTACTATGAAAGTGTTTTGTCAACGTGAGCATATTCGCCTTGATGTGTCATTAGTAGCTCACCCCCAATCCAATGGTCAAGCTGAAAGAGCCAATCAAGAAATTTTGAGAGGCATCAAACCCTGGCTTATGGTTCCTTTGCAACGGACGTCGGGTTGTTGGGTGTAGGAGTTACCTTCTGTGATATGGAGTATCAATACTACCCCCAACAGATCTACGGGTTACACGCCTTTCTTCGTGGTTTACGGAGCAGAGGCGGTTCTCCCTAGTGACATCCGTCATGACTCTCCTCGCGTGGTGGCTTATGTTGAAGCTGATAATGAACAAACACGCCATGATGTACTTGACCTGTTAGATGAGAAGTGCGATCTTGCGGCAGCCCGTTCGGCGATTTATCAACAAGATCTGCGCCATTACCATAGCCGCCGGGTTAAGTCCTGAACCTTTCAGGAAGGTGATTTGGTGCTCCGGCTCATCCGGGATCAGAATGATATGCACAAGTTATCCCCACCTTGGGAAGGGCCCTTTGTGGTCAGCAAGAATTTGAACAATGGGTCATACTACCTTATCGATGTTCGGGAGCAGAAAGACTCATGTAAGTCGAAAGAGGAGACCTGCTGGCCATGGAATATCACTCATCTTCGGCCTTACTACACTTGAGCCACCGGCTCTTATGATGTACATATGTTTTAACGATGTATGTATTATGTTGATTATAAGAAAGTAGGGTCTCTGTTGTTTCATCTTCAACAATCATGTATCTTCGTCACCATAAGTTCAAAAGACCAAATGGGGGTTGGATCATATTCAAATCATAACTATTAACCCCTTTTGGCTAGCTTCCTGGTCGTATTCGAACCATAGTCATAAATTTTTTGATCATCTGGGGGCTTGGTCGTATTCGAATCACAACTATTAACCCCTTTTGGTCCGGCTCATGATTGTATTCGAATCATAGCCATTAAACAATTTGATCATTGGGGGCTTGATCGTATTCGAATCATGGCTATTAACCCCTTTGGTTCGGCTTCCTGGTCGTACTCGAACCATAGCCGTAAACACTTATATCACTTGGTGGTTAGATCGTATTTGAATCACAGCTATTAACCCCTCTTGGTCCGACTCGTGATCGTATTCAAATCATAGCCGTTAAATATTTTGGTCACTGGGGGGCTTCCTGATCGTATTCGAATCATAGCTGTCGGTACCCCTTTGATCGGCACAATGCCAAAAACCACTCGGGGGCTTCCTGATCGTATTCGAATTATAGCTATTAACCCTTTTGGTCCGGCTTCCTGGTCGTATTTGAACCATAGCCTCGTTTTTATCATTTGGCTTGATCTTTTGAAAGTTTCTTCGGTTCTTCTTGATACTATCTTGCTTTTTGATTTAAAGTGATTCGTGTTATGCACCCTTCACTCTCACAGCTCATACTTGAGCTTACCCGTGGTTTCTATCACCCGGCTTACTAAGGGGCGACAAGTCGTCTATACATAATAATAGCAAGAACTTGGAAGTATTGGATCCTACAAGCTTTGGGTGTTCACCCTTACTGCACAGGTCTCGTAAACCGGCAGTACGATTCAATATCACAGGTACGATATTGCTATTATGTCTAAATTCTAGTTAAACCAACCTTATCTATAAACTGTTTTAAACATCGGTAGTTATATGTAAGGTATTATGACATGTTCTGCGATAAACCGCTAAGGATTTTTGTGATCTACTTGTGTGCAGGATAATTCAAAATTTTCATCTGTGCCAGGACAAGTCTAAAAAGATAATTACCAAGTGGTAGTTTACCAGTGCTAAGCATAACATAAACGTGCACGATGCCACGACAGAGCAAAGTCATCGTTTCCCTATTACATGACTCCAAATAGTCAAAATGATTAACTATTTTATTAGAAGATCACAAATATGAGCCGCCCAGTGGATCAATCTTCTTGATGGCCTGATGCTTCTGGGTCATCCCTCTCCGCTTCTTCGTCCTGTTCTATTTCTTGGAAGGTTCGTGATGACCAGTCAATGCCACTCAAAGCTTGGAACTTAGCTTCATCATCAATAAGCTTGGACGGGTCAACTTCAGGAGTAAAAGTGTGCTTACGGATTGGGGGGATAAGGGACTTCACTTTGTAAGATGGAGTTGGCATCTTCTGATTTTCCAAATCATAAGCCGGTTGATACTTGGCAAGGTCTGTCTCGCTGGCAATCAGACTGGCCAGAGGACGTATGTTCTTCACGCAAGCAGCAAAGTCTTTCTTGTCAAACACAGTGTCGTCCTCCTTAAAGATTGGATACCCGGTAGAGATGTCGGCCGGGTCTTGCTCTGGTAGCCATGCTTTGGCACGGCTTAAAGCAGTCATAGCTTCAGCTCTTGCACATGATCGCTTCGTCTCACTAAACCTTTCGGGCAGAACGGAAAGCTTCATTAACACGTCAACCAAGAGAGTGGGGGTTCCATTAGCTGGAGAAATTGTGGCCAATCCGCGCTGAGCACCAGTGTAAAGCTGCTCCACTAGTGTGTAAACCGCCTTCGGCTTCACAAGCACATCTTGGTTGAGATTGGTGCTTCTGGGGCCAGTATCATAGTTATGGATGGATTAAAAAGCAGTTTATATCATCAAGGACAATATTCAAATTTTACAGTCATAAGGCGACTTACCAAAGATAGCAGACACCATCTGAGACACCTGGCGTTTTAAGCCGGTAAGTTCAGTGGTCACTTCCTGGAGAGCCGCCTCCACCTTTTCAGCCCATTGTGTCAAGGCAATCTTTTCTTCAGCCCACGCACTTTTTTCAACTTCAAAGGTGGTTTTCAGTTTTTCTACCTCACCCACGCTGAATTCAAACTTTGAGTTCACCTTCTGGGTCTCAGCCTCTTGTAACTCCAGACAAGTCTTCAAGTCAGACAGCTCTGATTGAAGTTGAGCAGTGGTGGTCTATACATACACCAGATCAAAGTCATAATTTAAAGTTCGTTCAACACATTAAGTCCCAAGCCTTTTGCAAGCAACAACACTTGGCACTTGGGGGCTAATGTTTGCCAAAAGTTTTATTTATATGGCGGCTTATGTGAATAAGTCCCAAGCACTTTGCGAGCAAGAGTACTTGGCACTTGGGGGCTAATGCATATTACTTGTTACAATGGCCCGTTTATGCTACAAACAGCCGCAGCCAGCTCATGGAAACGTCACAAGGTAGATGCTTCGAGCCGGAGTTCTAAAGGATTCTATCAAGGAATATGGCTTATGCTCCTAGTTGATCTAAGTCTACATCATATTCATCATAAACAGTAGACTTGGGGGCTGGCATGATATGCATAACTTAAAGTAGGGAGGAGTTCATACCTCAAATTTTTGGTGCATTTGCTTCACCATGTGAACTTCAAGGTCACGGCTGTTGTGTACTTGGCTGAGAAAGCCAGAGTATATTTCACCAATGCCCAGTTGAGCATAATTGGCAACATCAAACCGCACTTTGCGCGGCTCAAAGTGTTCTTCCTTGGAAGGGTGCTTGGCCAGGACAGTAGGTCTTCTCAGCTCATTAAAGCCGGTCTTGGTGATCTCTACATCATCGTCTTGTGCGTCGGCTGTCTTAACAGGGCTTGAAGCTTCAGGATTTGAAGAGTCATTGTTGGCTTGATCGATAGGCAGGTCAACAGTCATTGGTGGAATATCAAGAACCGACTCAGATGATTCAGGAACAAAGGCATCAGGCGCTGTGGTTTGGAGCTCCAGTTCATTAACTTTTGGGTCTTCAACCTGTTTATTCGTCCTGGCCTTCTTGCTGGGCTTGTCTTTTCCACTGCATGAGTCATAAGAATTTAGTATAAATATACAAGGATCATAAAGAGTAAATGATAAGTAAATCACCATTACCCAGGAGCGGTCTTGAAAGCCTGCAGATTAGATTGAATCGAGTCACCGGAAGAGGAATGAGATGTTTCCTGATAATTTCAGTCGGAAGAATTGAGTGGTTGATGAGTGAGACCTGCCAAAGGATAAAAGAGTTTAAGTCGGGGGTGACCTCATTTCGACGCTTCCTCGGAGTGTTCGGTAAGCTGAAGGATAGTTCTACATCCTTTCTGGTCCGAGTTTGTCGCTGACTCTCGAGCTGTTGTTGCTTTAAAAGAAAGTGAGGATCCAGATAAGCTAAGGGTGTGAATATCTTACTTTCCGGGTTACTTTTCGAATTTTTTTCTTGGTAAGGGCTCGGAGTCGGAGGAAATAATATTTACCTCTTCTTGAACCGCCTGACTTGTTCCCGTGTCATCCTGATGATAATCAGTGTCAATAAGATAGTTGAAAAAGGAGCCAAGAGAATCAAGGGCTACCTCCGACTCAGAGGTGTCGTCCAGTTGAAGTAGTTTTGAAGCGCTGGGTTTCTTTCCCCGCTTTTTGGTGGCTCTCCTAGCGGCTTTCTTAGCCTTCCTGGCTCTCTTGGCAGCTTCATGATCATACTCTTTCTTCCAAAAATCATCATCAACCTGTGAAAATCATCAAGGTTGAATTAAAACAAAGTATTAAGGGTGAAGGTAAAATAGCTAGTTCGGCGGCTTAGTTTTGGTGTCGGGTTAGACTCGCAGAAAGGGCTTAGGCCCACCTTGTTGCAATCAGCTTGGCTCTCATTCAGAAGAGACTTTATCATCTCATTGATGAGGTCATCAGTTAACTCCTTGGAGCTGTGGCATAGTGGATCCTTTGTGCTACCGGTGTAGGTGCACATTAAACTGGAGCATCGACTCAAGGGGATAATCCGCCATGCAACACAGCATCGAACCAATTCGATGCCAGTTAAGCCATTCCCCAGTAGAGCCTTGACTTTGGCAATGGTAGGGGCGAGCTTCTTGCATTCAGCAGCAGTCAACTTGTCGGGGAGAGGATGGTTTGATTCAAGATGCAGGGCGCGGAAGCCGGGCAGTCCGTTCTCATCAGCCGGAGAGGCATCCTTGCAATAGAACCATGTCTGATTCCAATCCTTGGGATGACTCGGCGGCTGTGCATAAGGGAAAATGGCGTCTCTTCTTCGCTGGATTGAGATCCCACCAAGTTCCAAACTAAGTCCATTGGAGTACTCGTTCTGGCCGTTCAAATAGAAGTACTCTCTAAATAGCTCCACACTTGGCTCCTCTTGAAGGTAGACTTCACAGAACACTTGGAAATTGCAGATGTTGGACACGGAATTGGGCCTGATGTCTTGAGGATGAAAGTCAAAAAAGTGCAAAACGTCCCTCAAGAACTTAGAGCCGGGCGGTGAGAAGCCCAGGTTCATATGGTTAGTGAAGACAATGACCTCACCTTCCTTTGGCTGAGCTTTCTCTTCTTCCACCTTAGGGGCGCGATAAGACATGACAGACTTCTTCAGCAAATAATTGGTTTTCACAAAGTCTTGAAGTGTGTTTTCCGTGACGATGGAGCGAACCCAATTATAGGAAGTGGTTGTTTTGGGCGGAATTATGAGGAAGGAAGCCTAAAAAGAAAAAGAACAAATTTGCCGGTTCAAATTATGACGGAGGAAAAGTACTACAACACATATTCAGAATGGTGGCTTAATAAGGGGCCTAATGGTATATGACTAGTTACAGCGGGTTATATAAGCCGCCATGAGCAGTCTGATGTCTATCAAAAGTAGAATATGCTGAGCATTGAATTTAACTACAGCGGGTTATATAAGCTGCCATGAGCAGTCTGATGTCTATCAAAAGTAGAATCTGTTGAGCATTGAATTTAACTACAGCCGGTGATATGAGCCGCCATGACTAGGTGGATCTATCAAGATGCAGTTTTTTCCTAAGTACCATACAAACAGGTTTCACATATTGCAATTATTATTTCGGATCAGTGGCAGTTCAGAAAAAGGAAATAAATCAAGACCTAAAACCAGCACAGGGGAGTTCATAAGCTCTAATGAGATCTCTTTTCAAGGAAAAGGGGTCCGCTGGTATTGAAGGCAAAGGCAAAACTACTACCGCACAAGTTCTATACAGTTTTAGATCAAAATGTGCTACGTTGGAAGAACTAAGAAAGAACAAAAAAAACACGAAGAACAGCCGAAACCCTAATGCGATCTGAAGCGTTGGAGGAGGAGCACTTACAAATGCAGATCCGACTGCGGTGGAGCGCCTGTGTACTCTGGTTCGACACAGGTTGATGCAGCGGCCAAGGAAAAGGAGGACGAGGTGCTTCACGGTGGCGGTGGAGCTCGAGTGGCAGAGCCGAGAGGAGGAAGATGATGGAAAGGGGGGAGAATGAGAAGAGGCCAGTCATGGCTATTTATAAGGAGAAGGCTAATAAGTGGGCGCGAAAAACGAGGAGGCCAAAACATGGTTATCCAGCCGCCCAGGCACCTCGATTCTCGAAACGGTTATTAAGATAAAGATCCGTTGAGATATGTTGGATAAAGTGTGAATTAATGGCAGGTGACGTCATGGCGGGTTATCACAAATACAGAAGATGACGTCATGGCGGGTTATAAACTCTCGCATAAATGAAGAAGAGAAGATTTTTTCTAAGTATTGGAGATTGGCATGAACTAGTTCAAATCAATCTGGGGCCTAATGTTGGGGACATAACTATTAGGTATGACCCGCCCAGGAGGGGCCGGGTTATACCTATGGCGATTCATCATATGAAGCCCATGAGGATATTAAAGATGGCAGTTTAGTTAAGGGCCCAAGGCCCAGAGGCGGCTTAAGGCCCGTAGGGATAAACCATCATATATGTAAAGACTTGTATGGTAAGGCATGTAAAGATAGTGACTGAGCCGGACACATTATCTATGAGCCAGCCGGGACTCTGTGAGCTGCTAGGCGTCAACCTGTATATAAAAGGGATGACCCGGCGGCGGTTCAGGAGAAGAAACAACAGATCGAAAGCTAGGTCAAGCGGATTCGCTCCCTGGTAATCGAGACATAAGCAATACCACCTCAAACTGGATTAGGCCTTTACCTTCACCGCAAGGGGCTGAACCAGTATAAACTCCCATGTCCTTTGTCCCGTTTAACCCCTTTAAGCTACCTAGTTGCAATGGCTCCACGACGAAGTCCTTTTGCTAGGACATCTGTCGTGACCTTTCCATGACAAGAGCTATAAGTGTATGAAAGCTCAAAAAGAAACTAAGTGGGTGTGCATCCAACTTGCTTACTCATGAAGTCCTAGGGCTATTTGAGGAAGCCCATCGTTGGAATATACAAGTCAAGTTCTACAATGAAAAATTCCCACTAGTATATAAAAGTGACAAAATAAGAGACTCTCTATCATGAAGATCATGATGCTACTTTGAAGCACAAGTGTGGAAAAATGATAGTAATATTGCCCCTTCTCTCTTTTTCTCTCATTTTTTGTTTGGGCATTTCCTCTTTTTTATTTGGCCTCTTTTTTTCCTCACATGGGACAATGCTCTAATAATGATGATCATCACACTTCTATTTACTTACAACTCGATACTTAGAACAAAATATGACTCTATCTGAATGCCTCCGGTAGTGTACCAGGATGTGCAATGAATCAAGAGTGACATGTATGAAAGAATTATGACAGGTGGCTTTGCCACAAATACGATGTCAACTACATGATCATGCAAAGCAATATGAAAATGATGAAACGTGTCATAATAAACGGAATGGTGGAAAGTTGTATGGCAATATATCTTGGAATGGCTATGGAAATGCCATAATAGGTAGGTATTGTGGTTGTTTTGAGGAAGGTATATGGTGGGTGTATGGTACTCGCCAAAGTTGCACGGCACAAGAGAGGCTAGCAATGGTGGAATGGTGAGAGTGCATATAATCCATGGACTCAACATCAGTCATAAAGAACTCACATACTTATTGGAAAAATCTATTAGTCATCGAAACGAAGTACTACGTGCATGCTCCTAGGGGAATAGATTGGTAGGAAAAGACCATCGCTCGTCCCTGACCGCCACTAATAAGGAAGACAATAAATAAATACTTCATGCTCCAACTTCATTACATAACGGTTCACCATACGTGCATGCTACGGGAATCACAAACCTCAACACAAGTATTTCTCAAATTCAAAATTACTCCACTAGCATGACTCTAATATCACCATCTTCATATCTCAAAACAATCATAAAGAATCAAACTTCTCATAGTATTCAATGCACTTTATATGAAAGTTTTTATTATATCCCTCTTGGATGCCATCATATTAGGACTAAGTTTATAACCAAAGAAAATTACCATGCTGTTCTAAAAGACTCTCAAAATAATATAAGTGAAGCATGAGAGCTCATCAATTTCTATAAAATAAAGCCACCGCCATGCTCTAAAAAGATATAAGTGCAGTACTATAGAGCAATATTGCCTAGCTCAAAAGATATAACCGAAGCAAATAGTGTATTCTAATAAATCATGATTCATGTGTGTCTCTCTCAAAAGGTGTGTACATCAAGGATGATTTTGGCAAACTAAAAAGCAAAGACTCAAATCATACAAGATGCTCCAAGTAAAACACATATCATGTGGTGAATAAAAATATAGCCTCAAGTAAAGTTACCGTAGATGAAGACGAAAGAGGGGATGCCTTCCGGGGCATCCCCAAGCTTAGGATTTTGGTTGTCCTTGAATATTACCTTGGGGTGCCTTGGGCATCCCCAAGCTTAGGCTCTTTCCACTCCTTGTTCCAATAGTCCATAAAATCCTTACCCAAAACTTGAAAACTTCACAACACAAAACTCAACAGAAAATCTTATAAGCTCCGTTAGTATAAGAAAATAAATCACCACTTTAAGGTACTGTAGAAAACTCATTCTTTATTTATATTGGTGTAATATCTACTATATTCCGACTTTTCCATGGTTCATACCCCCCGATACTACACATAGATTCACCAAAATAAGCAAGCAACACATAGAAAAACAAAATCTGTCAAAAAACAGAATAGTCTCTAGCAATCTGTAACTCTTGAATACTTCTGTAACTCCAAATTTTTTGAAATATTTGGACAACCTGAGCAATTTGTGCACCAATATAGAGCAAAAAGAATCATATCAAAAGCACATTTCAATAAAATCCTGGAAATTATTTATTGGGCGCAAAAGTTTCTGTTTTTCAGCAGGATCAACACAACTGTCACCATAAGCTATCCTAAAGGTTTAGCTTGGCACAAACACTAACTAAAACACAAAACCACATCTAACGAGAGGCTAGATGAATTATTTATTACTAAACAGGAAGAAAAACCAACGAACAAAAATAAAATTGGGTTGCCTCCCAACAAGCGCTATTGTTTAACGCTCTTAGCTAGGCATTGATAATTTTGATGATGCTCACATGAAAGACAAGAATTGAAGCGCAAAGAGAGCATCATATAGCACGTGACAAACACATCTAAGTCTGCCATACTTCCTATGCACAGGCATTTTATAAGCAAACAAATTATCAAGACAAGCAAAAACTAGCATATGCAAGGAAGAAGAAAGAGACGATAGCAATCTCAACATGAAGAGAGGTAATTTAGTAACACAAAAATTTTGACAACCATATTTTCCTATCTCATAATAATCACATGTAGTATAATAAGCAAATTCAACAATATAGCTATCACGTAACATATTCTCAACATGATCCACATGCATGCGAAGTTGACACTCTTCCAAAATAGTGAGATTAACATTAACTAAAGTCATGACCTCTCCAAACCCACTTTTATCAAAAATTTCATAAGATTGAACATTCTCCAAATACGTGGGATCTAAAGTTGACACTCTTCCGAACCCAATTTCAATATTATTGCAAACATTATTATCAATCTCATATTCATCATGGGGCTTAAATAAATTTTCAAGATCATAAGAAGCACTATCACCCCAATCATGATCATTGCAACAAGTAGTGGACATAGCAAAATTAGCACCCCCAAGCTTAGGGTTTTGCATATTATTAGCCCATTTGACATCAATAGAATTTATAGTAAAATCATTGCAATCATGCTTTTTGTTCACGGAGCTATCGTGAATCTCTTCATAAATTTCTTCATCACAATTTTCAGATTCATGAATTTTAAGCAAAACTTCATAAAGATAATCTAGTGCACGAAACTCACTAGCAATTGGTTCATCATAATTGGATCTCTAAAAAATATTAGCAAGTGGATGAGGATCCATAAACTTTTAGCATCTGAAGATGCAAGCAAAAATAAGGCACATGGTAACACAAGCGAACAAAAGGTTGAACGGAAGAAAGGCGAAGAAAAGGCAAATATTTTCAAAAATCGTTTTAGAGGTGGGGGAGAGTGTCGGGGAAACTGATCCACCAACACCTATGGGGACCGGGCCCCTTTCGGTTCGGAGGGGGGCGGAGGCCGCGCAAAGAGCAGATCGAGGCAGTACATGCGAGCAGTTTTACCCAGCTTCGAGCCACACGGATGCGTAAAACCCTACTGCTGCTTGTTTGTGTGTATTGAATTCTTGCTCAGGAGTGATGGACGCTGCCAGACCGAGCGTGAGAGTGTTCCTGATGTTTTGAATGAGCCCAACCCCTTCTACGTTGCGCTTGGGCCTCCTTTTATACTTTCAAGGGGTCCCCGACAGGTGGCAACATAGACTAGAAGGGTAAAAATGGAAAAGGATGCGGTAGGTGCAGCTACCGCTACTGTGGACACAGTGCACCCTACCTAACTCTGACGGCAGGGGACAAGGTCATTGAATGCCCATCTGAGTTGCCTAAACAGTGCAAAAAGTGACCGTTAGGAGCGCCACCGTTTGCCACGATGGCCTTCTCTTCATCTCCGCTTGCCACTGCGTACCCCTGGCTGCACAGGCTCCCGCCACGCGCCCCTGAGGAAGCCTCATGGCGACACGCGGGTGGGTGCGCTGGAGTGTGGGTATAGAGTGGCAGCGGGCCCCCGGCGAGTACCTTGTCGGGGTCGTCGTCTTGTCGAGTCCAGAAGCTTGTCGCTCACCGGACCTTGCCGGGACGTGCGGTGCATCGCGGCAAGTTTCTTGAAGTGCCGTGGTTGGCCTTCCCGGCAAGCTCCTCTTGCCGGGGCCTTGTCTCTTCCCGGAAAGATCCTCTTGCCGGGGCCTTGTCTTGAATGCTTTGTTCTTGAATGGCTCCAAAGGAACCCACGAAGGACTCTGGCGGTCGTCCGGCAAGCCTTGCCGCGCGGCGCTGCAACTGCCCGTGCACAAGTTCGGGATACTAGGGTACCCCTACTCTAGTACACCGACAGGAGCCCCCGGGCCTGGGCCACACACGGTGCCGAGCGCTATTGGGCCAGGCCCAAAACAGGGCACGGGCACGCGCGGAGCCTGGGTTATGCCGAATCTAACTCCGTATCCACCGCGCCCCCCGTAACGGCACGCGTCAATCGCAGAGTCGTGGGAGAGATCGTGGGTGGTTGTTTATTTGGAAGGCCGAAATGTCCGCCCCGTCCCTCTTTATAAGCAGGGGAAACAGGGGCATTTCCCCCACCTTCGCCCTTCGCTGCTGCAATCTCAGAAATGTCCGCCGCCCTCCTCCGCTAGCAGAGTTGAAAGAGGGCAGCGCTCCGCCCCCATCGCTGCTACCACCACCAGCGCTGTCGATCTCCCCCACCGCCTCCGCCATGCCTCCGAAGCCCGGGAAGGGGAAGGCCACGAAGGCCGCCGTCGCGAAAGCTGTGAAGTCGACCGAAGCGCAGCGGCTTGAGGCACTGCGGAAGGAGCGGGCCACTCCCCCCCCCCCCGAGCTCTCCGCGAAGGAGCTGAGGGAGTGGCACTATCTCTTCTGGTCGACGGAGACGTGGGCGCATCCGCGCACGAAGGTACTCTCCGCTGTCGCCTCGCAAGCAGCTCCAGTTGGCGGATATCCTTTCTTCGCCGTGTTCTTCTACTGCGGGCTCTGCCCGCCATTCTTTGATTTCTTTTGCGACATCATGAACACCTATGGACTCCACCTCCTTGACTTCACCCCCAACGCCGTTCTGACCATGGCAGTTTTCGCCCATCTATGCGAGAACTTTGTCGGAGTCCACCCCAACGTAGCTCTCTTCCGCCATTTCTTTATGCCTCGTGTCGAGAGAGGGGAACCTCTTGCCGGCGGGATCGCCTGGATCTCGCGGGCCGGCAAGAAGGAGACCTATCTGGAGGGGGAGCTCCGCAGCAAGTGGGACGAGTGGAGAGCAGATTGGTGCTGGGTTGTAGAAGAGAGCCCACAGCCGTTCACCGCCCTGCGCTAAGCCCCAGCAGTGCGTGGCAATGACTGGAGCGCTCTGTCCGTGGACGACGACAAGCTGAAGATCGCCACCACTCGGATCTTGCGTCTCAGGCTTGCCG
Organism: Triticum dicoccoides; assembly: GCF_002162155.2. Taxonomy (NCBI): domain Eukaryota; kingdom Viridiplantae; phylum Streptophyta; class Magnoliopsida; order Poales; family Poaceae; genus Triticum; species Triticum dicoccoides. The sequence continues at coordinate 605,495,357 of NC_041381.1, read as the reverse complement.
GGCTGACTGTAGGAGCTGTCGGCGCAGATTTCCTTCGCCGGCGCATCGCCCCTCTGCAGGCGAGGGGTGACCCGCCTGGGAATTTGGAGGCCCTGCAGATATCATGAGGTTGCGCCCAGGCCTCAACTTCAATTTTACCGTCATAGAGTTGGACGGGATACTCAAGGAGATATTCAAGCACGACCCACAGCATCCCGAGTGGTTCAGGTTGCCGGCAGGCGTCGTTCCTCTATGCAACAACTCCTCGCGCGACCGCATCTGCGCCATGATGCCGTTGTGTGATTCGCACGGGATCGCTCCAACTTGGCAAGAGCCTGCCGGAGATATTGTGCAGCAGTTCTTCGACAGCCTAGTGGAAGTAGCGGTCAATGCTGACGACAAGAAGCTCCTCACCCGCGACACCACCGATCAAGAGATGGAACGCATTGCCACCAGGGCAGAAGAGGCGGCGGCAGCCGCAGCCGTGGGTGAATTTGGGTTCACAGTGGAGGAAGCAGACGCGGCATCGGTGATGAGTCTTGCTGAGCGGGAGTGGCCCGAAGACGAAGAAGAGCTTCCCGCGCCCGACGCCGAGTTGAGTGAGCTCGCCGAGGGTGCGAGCGGCCCGCCATCTCCGGGGAGCTTGCCGGGAACAGGGCCCGGAACGCAGCCCCCAGTGCATCCAAGAAGGCGCCTCCGCAGGATCGGGGACGCAGCAGGGCGGCAAGCTGGTCAACAGCCGCAGCGCCGCGCGACGCGCTCTGCCGCGGCAAGTACGGTTGCCGCGGGTGCGCCTCCCGCCGCAGTGGCAACTGGGGCGGGGTCATCTCGGGTTGGCGCCGCAGTCCCCGCCAAGCGGCCAAGGGATCCCACCCCTCCACCTCGTCGCGCCGGAGGTGGGCCGAACTTCGACCTCTCCGTGCTCAGCTCCGACGAGTAAGAGGAAGAAGAGTAAGATTCCCTTGTTGTTCTTGTAGTTCTTCAACTTGCCATTCCTGTCTTGCATCTGATCTGACCCACCCTGGACTCCCCCTTTTCAGGACTCTGGCCCAGAGGGCGGCGAAGAGGGCCAAGGCTCAGGTGGTGGTCATCGAGGACGAGCCCACTGCGATGACAGGAGGCGCGCCCGAGACCACCTTGCCGGATCCGGCCATCACTTCGCAGAGCAGCCCCCAGCGCAAGCATATGGTTTACTTTCTACTTCTGGGTGCGCGTGGTTGCTCTTTTCCTTTGTTGACATCTGATCACTCGTTTGTTTGTGCAGGAGCAGAACAGCTTCATCAGGAGGGCGTGGTGATCTCCTCCGACTCGTCGTCTGCTTCGACTACGCCGCCAAGGGCGGACTCCCCGGCAAGGGAGCGTTCTCCGGTAAGGGAGGAGCCTCCGGCAAGGGAGGAGTCTCCGGCAAGGGACAGCGCTAACGATCCGCCGGTGGTGGAGCTTATGACAGCGGATCCCAGCACAGGTAATCCTTCCTGCCCGAAACTTTCTTTGTATTCTTCTGCTGATTTTTCTTCTTGAGTGCTTGTTTGACTTCTCATTCTTCTCCGGTCGTCAGGTCCACCTTCCGCGGATCCGATGGAGACCGAGGCGGGCGGTGGAGAGGACACGCGCGGCAACACTGATGATGCCGCGGCCTCCGAAGACGTAGCTGGTGCCGATGTGCCTGCCGGTGAAGAGGCCGCCAAGGCTGCCGCCGAGGAAGCTGGCGGGGGATCTGGCGATCGCACTGACGGCCCTGAGGCCGCAGGAGCGTCAGGCGCTGCACCGACCGCCGATCCCTCCGCCGCTGCTGCAGCGTCAAGCTCCAAGGAGCCCCAGCCCGGCGCCTATCTGAAGGCTGGCGAGGGCATCTTTATCAAGCTCCCTTGGGCGTCAAGCTCCAAGGCGCCGGTGGAAGGAGAAGTTTTGGATGGGGAGGTGCTCGCCTCCGCCGGGTTGTCGATCATTGACGCGCCGGGAAGCAGCAGTGACGAGCCCGAGGAGGAGCGGCTGCTGCGGAGGCTGCTGGCGCTCTACTGCGCCCGTCAAGTCAAGTTGGAGTCCCGGGAAGCGCTCGTCGCGAAAATGAGCATGGATATAGAGAAGCGCGCGGAGGAGCTCCGAGGTTCTCGCCAGGAAGCTCTCCGGGCCTTGGCTGAGGAGCAGGAGCAGTTTGCTAAAGAGCGGAAGGCCTTCCTCCTCGAGAAGGCCGAAGCTGAAGAGCAGCAGCGACTCACCGGCGAGAAGCTGTACGCGCGAGAAGGCGAGCTGGCTCAGCGGAAAGTGAACCTCGACATCGACAAGGAGGAGCTTGCCGCGCGCGAACGGGCACTTGGCGGGTCGCTCCAAGAGGCAAAGGATGCGACTGCGGCTGCCGAGACCGCCAAGAAGGAATTGGAAGTAAAGGTGGCGCAGCTGGAGGCTGATCTGAAGGTGGGTGGCGAAGAGCTTGCCGCGCTCAAGCTAGAGCGCGAGAAGGACGCCCTTGCCCACGGTGAGCTGCAGGGCCAACTCTCCGAGAAGGGCAAAGAGCTGCGCGCCGCCAAGAATTCCAATGCTGATCTGGAGCTGAAGCTGGCCACCCTGACGGAGACGTTGGACGGCACCAAGAAACGGGAGGTGTACTTGAAGAAGGACATCAAGGCCAACGAGGCGCTGCTAGCGAGGGCCGCCGAAACCCAGAATCTTCTCAGAGATACTGTGGCGCTCTGGACGGAGGGCCTCGTGAACATTGTTGCAGTCATCGAAGAGGAGCTGGTGCAATTGGGGGTGGAAGGCTTCGGGTACTCCTCCGACGAGAACCTCCAACCCAGCGCCAAGCTCACTCTGTTCTTCAAAGGCATGGCGGCGGCGCTCCAGCAACTCCAGGAACGGATCCCAAAGCAGTTGGCCGACGAGTCACGCTCGATTTGTGCCGGAGTTCTGGAGAAGGTGCTGGTGAAGGTGGCCTTCGCAATCCGGGCCTCAACCTCACCAACGTCCTCAAGAGGCTGCCGGCAGACACTGATCTTGACGCACTTAAGGCCCTCGTCGCACCCATTGTGGATAGGGTGAACGAGGTCAAAAGGGTTGACGGCGGTCGCGTAGATTAGGCCGTCCGTTTTCTTCTTTTCTTGTCGCTGCCAGTCATGTCATGGGAACACTTTATTACAGGCGCGACAAGTTATTTTTGTAATATAACTCTATCTTAGGCAAAAAATTGCTGTGTTACTTCCTTTACTCGACTCTTGGCTTTGTATGGTTCTGCCCTACGCTTTCTAGGGAAACTTGCCGGTGCAGGCACCCTTGCCGCGAGCGCCGAGTGCGGAACTTCAGCAGCCTGCTGGCGGGGTCGCTACCGATAAGCAACCTTGTCGCAACTAGTTGCAGCTCACTTAAGTTGTTGAGCGGACTCGAAACAAAGTAAGGGCGCAGCTAGCTACGAGTTGGTTCCTCCGCGCACAGGTTTTCCATACAAAGCACGGTCGTTCAAGGAAAATAACTCAAAAACTTAAAAAACTGATTGCTCAAACTTTAGCAACTTAGCTTTTCTGTCGTCTGCTTCCCGGCAAGGAGAAACTTTCTTGAACGGCCTGGTCCACACCATTATCTTCTCCTTCCCCCCCGGTAAACCTTGTGGGCGAGGGAACCTTCCTTCTTTTGAGAAAGAAACAAAGAAATAAAGTAATGATATGGAGCCTTGGGCTCGTTATCGCTTACCGGGGTCTGGTGCTGCACAAAGTGTCAGATAACATATGCGAAAAAAGGATTATAGCATAAAAAAAACTGACAAGATGTGCAGGGCACATGAACTTTACTGGTGCATGGGGTCTGGGCCCGGCTTTGTACAAAGGATTACATGCAACAGCGGCAAGACTTGTACAAAAGGTGGTTGCCGGAAAAGCTTCCGGCAACCGCGCCCTACGGATAAAACTTACGAAGGTGTTCTATGTTCCAGGAGTTGCTCACCGGAATGCCATCTTCGGTCTCAAGGCGGACAGCGCCGGGCCTAGTGACTCGTTTCACCCGAAAAGGGCCTTCCCACTTCGGCGCCAACTTGTTGGAATTCTTGGCAGACTGAACACGCCGAAGAACAAGGTCGCCTTCCTCGAAGCTCCTGGCTTTAACTTTGCGGCTATGGTAGCGACGCAAAGCTTGCTGGTAGCGAGTGGCTCGCACAGCAGCCTGAAGACGGTCTTCCTCAAGGAGCAGTGCGTCATCTTTGCGCAACTGCTCTTGCTCGAGCTCATCATAAGCGAGCACTCGAGGTGACCCATAAACGAGTTCCGTGGAGAGAACTGCCTCTACTCCGTAGACAAGAGCGAAGGGTGTCTGGCCAGTGGCTCGATTTGGCGTCGTCCTGATCGACCAAAGAACCACCGGCAGCTCCTCGATCCAGTTTCTTCCGCACTTGTGCAGCCTGTCGAAAGTTCTGGTCTTGAGGCCTCGTAGCACTTCACCATTTGCCCTCTCCGCTTGACCGTTGCTTCTCGGATGAGCAACAAAAGCGAAGCAGACCTTGGCGCCAAGATCTTGGACGTACTGCATGAAGGTGCGGCTCGTAAATTGCGTGCCGTTGTCGGTGATGATCCTGTTAGGAATCCCGAAACGGCAAACAATCGACCTGAAGAACTTGGTTGCTGACTGTGCTGTCACCTTCCTCACTGGTTCCACTTCCGGACACTTTGTGAACTTGTCGATGGCGACGTACAAGAACTCAAAGCCCCCGACAGCTCGGGGAAAGGGGCCGAGGATGTCGAGCCCCCAGACCGAAAATGGCCAGGATGAAGGGATCGTCTGGAGAGCTTGAGCTGGCTGGTGTATCTGTTTGGAATGGAACTGGCACGCTTCACACTTGGTTACTTGTGCAGTTGCATCCTGGAGGGCTTTCGGCCAGAAGAAACCTTGTTGGAATGCTTTGCCGGCAAGTGCTCTTGCGCCAATGTGGTGACCACATATGCCTCCATGTATCTCTGCCAACAGCTATTGTCCATCTTCCCGGCGAATGCACTTCAATTTCACACCGTTGAGTCTTATTCTGTACAGTGTGTTGTCGACAAACTTGTACATACTTGACTGTCGGGCTACTCTTTCCGCTTCTTCTTGCTCTTCGTGAAGCTCTCCTGTCTGAAGGAAACGGACGATCTGCTGCGCCCATGCTGGAGCTTGCGGCTCGACAACAAGGGCTAAAGGCATATCTGTTGTTGTGGGAACATCCGCTTCTACGGCAAGAACCTGCAGTTCGGCCGGAGCGTGATATTCCCCGGCAAGCTTGCCGGAGCAAAACTTGCCGGGAGCGTCTTCTTCAACGGAACAAACCAAGAGGTTCGCCGGAGCAGACTGCTCCTCAGCACTCTTGGCGTCGATCTTGAGGACCTTCTTGGCGGCGGCTTCGGGAAGCTCTTCCGGGAAGTAGTCATCAGAAACCAACTTCCTCTTCTTTCTCTGTCCAGTCGACGGTGTTACGGATGGGTGAGTCAGCTTGAGCACAAAAATCCCTGGTTCCACAGGTAACTTTAGTGCTGCGCACTTTGACAGGCCGTCAGCAATATCGTTCTGAGCTCGTGGAACGTGTTCCATTTGCAGGCCGTCAAAGTGTGCTTCTAGCTTCCTTACTTCATCAACATATGCTTCCATCAACAGACTCTGATAGCTTTTGTTTACTTGGCGGACGACCAACTGCGAGTCACCCCTGACAATGAGCTTGTTGATCCCAAGGCCTGCCGCGATTCTGAGCCTGGCAAGCAAACCTTCATACTCTGCGGTATTGTTCGTTGCTTGCTCCTTGGGAAAATGCATCTGAACTATGTACTTGAGGTGCTCTCCGGTGGGTGCGATAAGCAGCATGCCTGCGCCGGCGCCTTGCAGCGAGAAGGCACCATCAAAGTACATCAGCCACTCTTTGCTTGCCTCTTTGACGGGGATGCTTGTTTCTGGAGTTTCTTCGTCTGGTGTCGGCGTCCATTCCGCTATGAATTCTGCCAATGCTTTGTTCTGTATAGTGGAAGTACTCTCAAACTTGAGGCCAAAGCTTGACAGTTCCAGTGCCCACTCGACAATCCTGCCGGTTGCTTCTGGATTTTGCAGTATCCTCTTCAACGGAAAGCGAGTGACAACTGTTATCTCATGTGCCTGGAAGTAATGGCGCAGCTTTCTCGAGGCCATGAGAAGGCCGAAAAGCAATTTCTGTATGCCAGAATACCTTGATCTAGCCCCCTGTAGAAGGGAACTGACAAAGTAAACTGGGCGCTGCACCATTTTCTTCTGCACCTCCTTGCATGCCTGCGCAGACTCAACTTTGTCGGGGCCAGAGCTTATCGGAGAAGCCCCCTGCTTGTCGCTGGATTCACTTGCCGCAGTTGCTGGCTCATCGTCCGCCTCCCTCTCCGCTACTAACGCAGCACTAACCACTTGATTGGTTGCTGCCAGATATAGCAGCAACTTCTCTTGTGGCTTAGGTGCGACAAGTATTGGAGTGGAGGACAGGTACCTCTTCAAGTCCTATAGCGCGGCCTCCGCTTCTGGAGTCCATTTCATCGGACCTGCCTTTTTCAATATTTTGAAAAACGGCAAGGCGCGCTCTGTGGACTTAGAGATAAATCTGCTGAGAGCAGCCACACAACCGGCAAGCTTTCTACATCATTGACGCGCTTTGGTGCTTCAATCTGCTCGATGGCTTTGATCTTGTCGGGATTGGCTTCAATCCCCCGCTGTGACACAAAGAACCCGAGAAGCTTGCCGGAAGGGACTCCGAACACGCACTTCTCAGGATTGAGCTTGAGGTTGATCCTGCGCAGATTTGCAAAAGTTTCATCTAGATCTTGAATCAGAGTAGCCTTGTTTTTGCTCTTGACCACTATATCATCCATGTAGGCTTCCACATTTCTGTGCATTTGCGGCTCAAAAGCACGGTGGACTACCCTTGCGAATGTTGATCCAGCATTCTTCAAACCGAAAGGCATCCGTACGAAGCAGTACGTGCCACATGGGGTGATAAATGCGGTTTTCTCTTCATCCTCTTCTGCCATGAAGATCTGATGGTATCCTGAGTATGCATCAAGAAATGAAAGCAAATCACATCCGGCTGTGGAGTCAACAATCTGGTCAATACGCGGCAAGGGAAATGGGTCTTTGGGACAAGCTTTATTAACATCAGTGAAGTCAATACAAAGTCTCCATTTCCCGTTAGCCTTGCGCACAACAACAGGATTGGCCAACCACGTGGGATGGAGCACTCCTCTGACAAGGCCTGCTGCTTCCAACTTCTTGATTTCTTCTGCGATGAATTCTTGGCGCTCCACTGCCTGCTTCCTGACTCTCTGCTTGACGGGCCGCGCATGAGGATAGACGGCAAGGTGTTGCTCGATTACTTTCCTGGGAACACCGGGGATATCAGACGGTTGCCATGCAAACACGTCGACATTCGCCCGCAGGAAAGCAACGAGCGCGCTTTCCTATTTGGGGTCAAGAGTGGCGCTGATGGTGAAGGTACCACCAGTGCCATCCTCCTTGGCGGACACCTTCTTAGTCTCAGGTGGAGCTGCCATTGCCTTCTTACACTTGCCGGTGGAGCTCGATGGTGCGTCCTCGACGGTAGCACAGCACTCCGAAGAGGTGCGCTTGCCGGAGTAGGCATCAGAGCTCTTGCCGGACTTGGTCTTCTTCTTCCCTCCGGGAGCTTCAGCGGCAAGTGTCTTGCGCTCTGCTGCGGCTGCCGCTTCCCGGTAGATCTTGTCGGCACAGATAAGAGCATCCTTCTTGTCGCCAGGGACAGAAATGACACTTATTGGGCCTGGCATTTTCAGTATGTTGTACGCATAGTGAGATGCTGCCATGAACTTGGCGAGTGCCGGACGGCCAAGGATTCCATTGTAAGGTAATGGAAAATCGGCAACGTCAAACGTGACCCTCTCAGTCCTGAAGTCCAGCTCGCTGCCAAATGTGACCGGCAGCGTGATCTTTCCCTTCGGCTTGCTTCTTCCCGGGCTGATTCCTTGGAATGTGCCGGTCTCCTCGAGCTCGCTGTCAGGGATCTGAAGTTTCTAGAGGACCGTGGAGGATATCAGGTTCAAGCCAGCCCCGCCATCAACTAGCATCTTCGTGACCTTGAGATTGCGGATAGTTGGAGAAACCAACATCGGCAAACACCCAACCGCAGTTACACGATCAGGGTGGTCCTCAATGTCGAAGATGATAGGTGCGCTGGACCATTTCAGGGGCTTGTGTGACTCTATGGATGGCTCTGCTGCATTCACTTCCCGCATCCACTGCTTGAGTTGGCGGTGCGAAGTATGCAGAGAGGCGCCACCGTCAACGCACAGGACCTCTGTGGCTTTCTGAAATTCCTGCTCGTCGGCCTCGTCATCATCCATGTCTTCGTCGTCGTCGTCATCTTCATCCTTGTCGCGGCCGCGGGGAGGTCTGTCTCCTTGCCGCTGCTTGGCCTTGCCGCGGCGTCCTCCTCGGCCGGGACGTTTCTTGCCGGATCCACCAGTTCCTTCCTGGGCCTTCTACTTGTCGCGCCGCTCGTACTCAGCTTTCTGTTGCTCAACAAGCTGTTCGACTTTCTTGCAGTTCTGGAGATCGTGACCCTTGGTGCGGTGAATCTTACAATACTGCTTGCCGGAGCTGTCCTGCTTGTCGGCGGCCGCCATAGGCTGGGCCTCCTTGTCAGAGCCACCAGCTTTAGCTTCCTTGGCGCCACCTCCGTTGTCGGTCTGCTTGACTGCTAGCACTTCCTTGTCCTTTTTCCTTCTGTTGTTCCGCCGCCGGCCTTTCCTTGTCGGGGCGGCATCCTCACTGTCGGATCCTCCTGCTCCTGTACTCTCTCCGGGGAGCCTCCTCCCCTCTTCAGCGCGTGCACACTTGTCGGCCAGGGCGTAAAGCTCGCTGACGTCTCTGATCTTACACATCGCCATCACCTCCCTCATCCTTCGGTTTCGCACGTTCTGATGGAACGCGCTGATGATCGCGGCGGGGTGGACGTCTGGGATGTTGTGCTATACATGGCTGAATCTCTGAATGTAGTTGCGTAGTGGCTCTCCTTCCTTCTGGGCGAGCAGATGAAGATCGCTCTCTTGGCCATGTGGCTTGTGGCCACCTGTAAAGGCACCGACAAACTGATGGCATAAATCTGCCCAAGAGGAGATGGAATTGTCCGGCAAGTGCATGAGCCAGGACCTGACGTTGGGCTTGAGTACCAGCGGGAAGTAGTTGGCAAGGATCTTGTCGTCCCGTCCCCCGGCATCCTGTACCGCGATGGTGTAGATGCTGAGAAACTCCAACGGATGCGTCTTGCCATCGTACTTCTCTGGTACGTCTGGTTTGAAATTCTTTGTGCTGGGCCACTGGACTTGCCGCAGCTCACGGGTGAACGCAGGACAACCTACCGCGTACGGCAGATCGTCTGGTTCCCCTGGCGCATGCATGTCAACAGAGGGCCCAGCGTGCTTGTCGGATTGACGCCGCGCTTCTCTTCGGCGCTCGATGCGGGTTCGAGCGTCTTCTTGTTGTCGTTCATGGAGAACTTGGCGCTGGTCGCGACGAGCTCGTGGGTCCGACGACGCGGTGGAGCCGCTGTCGGGGTGGACCCGGCGAGTCGGCGATTTTGGCCTTCGTAGTGGAGAGTGCATGGAAGTCGCACCTCCCTCGGTCTTGTTGCCATCGGCTCGCGTCCGGCTGTCCTGCGGCGGCAGCGAGGTGCTTGGTTGCCGCGCAGTGTCGCCGTTGGCGAAGCCGATGAGGCTCTGGATAGTGGCCCTCCATTCGTCGGTCTTGTCCGCCGTCGGAGGATAGTCTAGGAGCAGTTGAGCTCGCGCCAAGGCTTCTGCTGGAGTGGTGGGTGGCAGAGGTGAACGGTGCGAGGAGTGGGGCGTGCTCGGACTCCTAACCACGTTAGAAGGAGTAGTGCCCCGTCCAGGCGACCGTACTTCGCTCGAGCCAGCATGTTAACGTGCATGTTGGTCTTGAGCGCCACGAGAACCACCAGCTTGATCTTGGCCCAGCGGACGTATGGCGCTGCGAATGCCATGACGCTGCTGGTCCCGCGCCTCCTGAGAGGGGCGCGGTGCGCGCATGGATGCCGAGGTCTGTGCCGCCTTGTACTTGGACTTGGCCGCACTGAGGGCTCCCTCGTCGACGCCCACTCTTCCGCCGGCGTGCACTCTACCACCCGTTTGCTCCGGAGGCGGTGAAAGCAACGCGGACGGAACAGCTGCCTCCGAATCCTTCTTCTTCGGTGGCATGTCGATGAAGACGATGAAGATTTAGCTCGCGTGCACGCTGGATCGGGTTCGCACAATCTCGACACCCCCTACCTGGCGTGCCAAAGATGTCGGGGAAACTGATCCACCAACACCTATGGGGACCGGGCCCCTTTCGGTTCGGAGGGGGGCAAAGGCCGCGCAAAGAGCGGATCGAGGCAGTACACGCGAGCAGTTTTACCCAGCTTCGGGCCGCACGGATGCGTAAAACCCTACTGCTGCTTGTTTGTGTGTATTGAATTCTTGCTCAGGAGTGATGGACGCTGCCAGACCGAGCGTGAGAGTGTTCTTGATGTTTCGAATGAGCCCAACCCCTTCTACGTTGCGCTTGGGCCTCCTTTTATACTTTCAAGGGGTCCCCGACAGGTGGCAACGTAGACTAGAAGGGTAAAAATGGAAAAGGATGCGGTAGGTGCAGCTACCGCTACTGTGGACACAGTGCACCCTACCTAACTCTGACGGCGGGGGACAAGGTCATTGAATGCCCGTCTGAGTTGCCTAAACAGTGCAAAAAGTGACCGTTAGGAGCGCCACCGTTTGCCACGATGGCCTTCTCTTCATGTCCGCTTGCCACCGCGTACCCCTGGCTGCACAGGCTCCCGCCACGCGCCCCTGAGGAAGCCTCATGGCGACACGCGGGTGGGTGCGCTGGAGCGTGGGTACAGAGTGGCAGCGGGCCCCCGGCGAGTACCTTGTCGGGGTCGTCGTCTTGTCGAGTCCAGAAGCTTGTCGCTCACCGGACCTTGCCGGGACGTGCGGTGCATCGCGGCAAGTTTCTTGAAGTGTCGTGGTTGGCCTTCCCGGCAAGCTCCTCTTGCCGGGGCCTTGTCTCTTCCTGGCAAGATCCTCTTGCCGGGGCCTTGTCTTGAATGCTTTGTTCTTGAATGGCTCCAAAGGAACCCACGAAGGACTCTGGCGGTCGTCCGGCAAGCCTTGCCGCGCGGCGCTGCAACTGCCCGTGCACAAGTTCGAGATACTAGGGTACCCCTACTCTAGTACACCGACAGAGAGGGAAATGAGAGGCAAATGGAGAATAATGTAATGCAAGAGAAGAGAGTTTATGATGGGTACTTGGTATGGCTTGACTTGGCGTAGATCTCCCCAGCAACGGCGCCAGAAATTCTCCCTGCTACCTCTTGAGCTTGAGTTGCTTTTTCCCTTGAAGAGGAAAGGGTGATGCAGCAAAGTAGAGTAAGTATTTCCCTCAGTTTGAGAACCAAGGTATCAATCCAGTAGGAGACAATGCACAAGTCACCGAATACCTGCACAAACAATCAAACAAATTTGCACCCAACGCGATAAAGGGGTTGTCAATCCTTTCACGGTTACTTGCAAAAGTGAGATCTGATAGAGATAGATAAATGGTAGATTAATGTTTTTGGTATTTTTGGTTTATAGGTCGGAAAGTAAAAGATTGCAAAATAGTAGATCGGGAACTAATATGATGAAAAAGAGAACTTATATGATAGAAAAGTGACCCGGGAGCCATAGGTTTCACTAGTGGCTTCTCTAATGATAGTAAATAAAACGGTGGGTGAACAAATTACTGCTGAGCAATTGATAGAAGAGCGCATAATTATGACGATATCTAAGACAATTATCATCAACAGGCATCACGTCCGAGTCAAGTAGACCAAAACGATTCTGCATCTACTACTATTACTCCACACATCGACCGCTATCTAGCATGCATCTAGAGTATTAAGTTCATAACGAATGGAGTAACGCATTCAGTAAGATGACATGATGTAGAGGAATTGACTCAAGCAATATGATGAAAACCCCATATTTTTATCCTTGATGGCAGCAATACAATACGTGCCTTGCTGCCCTTACTATCACTGGGAAAGGACACTGCAAGATTGAACCCAAAGCTAAGCACTTCTCCCATTGAAAGAAAAACCAATCTAGTAGGCCAAACTAAGCCGATAATTCAAAGAGACTTGCAAAGATATCAAATCATGCATAAAAAAATTCAGAGAAGATTCAAATAATATTCATAGATAATTTGATCATAAATCCAAAATTCATAGGATCTCGGCAAACACACTACAAAAGAGTATTACATCAAATAGGTGACCAAGGACATCGAGGAGAACATGGTATTGAGAATCAAAGAGAGAGAAGAAGCCATCTAGCTACGAGCTATGGACCCGTAGGTCTGTGGTAAACTAGTCACGCTTCATCGGAAGGGTAATGGTGTTGATGTAGAAGCCCTCCGTGATCAAATCCCCCTCCGGTAGGACGCCGGAAAAGGCCCCTAGATGGGATCTCACGGGTACAGAAGGTTGTGGCGGTGGAAAAGTGTTTTTGTGGCTCCCCCTGATGGTTTTGGGGTATAAGAGTATATATGGGCAAAAGAATTAGGTCACGAGACCCACGAGGGGCCACGAGGCAGGGGGCGCGCCCTCCACCCTCATGTCCGCCTCTTGGTTCCTCTGACTTCATTTCCAAGTCTCCTGGTTTGCTTCCGGTCCAAGAGAGATCATCGCGGAAGTTTTATTCCGTTTGGTATTCCATTTCTGTGAAACTCTAAAATAGGCAAAAAACAGAAACTGGCACTGGGCTATAGGTTAATAGGTTAGTCCTAAAAAATATATAATAGCATATTAAGAGCATCTCCAATAGACGGTCCAATTGTAAAAATACCTAACTTTTGGACCGTCTGGGGCAAAAAACACTGCTCCAACAGACGGTCCATATGCAAAAAAAATTGGACCGCGGCCTCCTCGTGATGTAAAATACAACACCTCGCGATGCAAATATACATCACAAGGTGCATCTGGTCCAAAACTAGCCGCCGCTCGCGAACGCCCAACCGCCACTTCATTTCCATTCCTGCCCGCCCGCGACCCTCCGGCCCCCCCTCC
>NC_041381.1:605443320-605481763 GCF_002162155.2 Triticum dicoccoides | reverse complement strand
CGTCCGGCGCCGCCATGGCCGATGCCGACGACCCCGCCACCTTCTCTGCCACCGCCGCAGCCGGTGGGCTGACCCACGTGGCCGCCGCCGCTGCCGCCGCTGTCATCCCACTTGAAACCATGGCCATGCCGCCGTCCCCCGCCCACCGGCCCGAATTGGCGCCGCCCCGGCCGGTGGCCACCACGCAGGCAGTGAAGCCGGCGAAGGGACGAGGAGGCAGCGTCAAATGGCCGGCCAACCACAACCGCAACCCGGTCGACAGTTCTACGCGGCCGGTGAAGGTCTCAAAGGCGGCTGCGGCGGCTCGGGGCGACGACTCGCGGACGATGCGGCCGGCGGCCTCCTCCAGCAGCCACACATCCATTGCTCAACCTCCCCCGCCGCCACCGCCGGCCGTCAAGGAAGATGTGGCCACGCCGACGGCCACCGCCTCCAACATGTTCGCCGAAATGTCGCAAAGGTATAAATTTTGCGGTTATGCTCTCGTTTGTGCTCTCGTTTGTTGTTTCAAATTTTTTGTGTTCTTGATGGTTTGTGCATGCAATTGTAGTGTTGATGATGAAGCTTTCAAGCACACAACAAATGTGGCAAATGATGATTACATATATGAGTCACAAGAATATGAAACCCAATATGATGATGACAATCTTGATGTGGACGATGAGGGCTTTATTGGCAAGGGAAGAAGTGGAAATTATACCACCGCGAAGGATGTGTTGATATGCACCGCTTGGAAGAAAATCTCTCAAGATGCAAGCGTTGGAAGCAACCAAACGGTGAGCACCTATTGGAAACGCATCAAGGAGTATTTCGATGAGCGCAACACAAGTGGTATCTTCCATTCGAGCGACTCTCTACGCCAACGTTGGTCCACGGCAACGAGAGTTCACCGCTTGTTGAGAATGTCGACAAAGACGATGGTGGAGATGATGATCGTACCACGGTTCACAACACCGGTGGTGTTGATGACCCGAATGAGTAACATTCATGTGTATTTCAATTTCTAGGGCAAAAAACTTTGATTGAGACGATGCTCTTTTGGTAGACGAATTTGATACTATGATGGTGATGCACTTTTGATTGAAACTATGATGATGATGCACTTTATTTTCAAATTTTAGTTTCTATTTCAATGCAAAACCGCGGCTGAATAGTGGCTGGCAGCAGCCGCACGGCCGTTTTCATATTGTTTATATCTTCATTTTGGACCATCTATTGGAGTTGCAAATTTGGACCATCAATTTGGACCATCTGTTGGAGTTGAGCTTTTTTCGGAGCTCCAAACCGCACTTTTTGGCGGTCCAAATTTTACATCTCCGGTTTTGGACCGCCAAATTTTGGACCATCTACTGGAGATGCTCTAATGCATATAAAACATCCAAAACAGATAATATAATAGCATTGAACAATCAAAAATTATAGATACGTTGGATACGTATTTGGTACCTAGGGTTACACATGGTTGGTTGCCAATCTAGGGTTATGTATGTCAGCGAGCTTATGTAGGTCTTGGAGTACACGTCAAGTCTTCAGTAAAGTCCATCTTGATTACTGATAACTCTCCGTCGTATCTAATTTTCCTAACGCTTTTGCTCTTGTTTCGGACTCTAATTTGCATGATTTGAATGAAACTAACCCAGACTGATGCTATTTTCAGCAGTACTACCATGGTGTTGTTTTTGTGCAGAAATAAAAGTTCTCGGAATGGAACGAAAGTTTTTGGAGAATTTTTTTACAATAAAAGAAAAATACTGGAGCCAAGAACCCTGGCTGGGCACAAGACACGAGGGTGCGCCCTGGTGGGTTATGCCCACATCGTCGCCCCACAGACCCTAATTCTGACGCTATAAAATTCTATAATGAGGGAAAAATAAGGAAGGAAGTTTCATCGTGTTTCACGATATGGAGCCGCCGCCGCCTCTTGTTCTTCATCGGGATGCCAGATCTGGAGCCCGTTCGGGCTCCGAAGAGGGGAATATTCGGTCTTCATCATCACCAACCCTCCTTCATCACCAATTCCATGATGCTCCCCACCGGGAGTGAGTAATTCCTTCGTAGGCTCGCTGGTCGGTGAGGAGTTGGATGAGATTCATCATGTAATCGAGTTAGCTTTGTTAGGGCTTGATCCCTAGTATCCACTATGTTCTGAGATTGATGTTGTTATGACTTTGCCATCCTTAATGCTTGTCACTTAGGGCCCGAGTGTCATGATTTCGGATCTGAACTGTTTATGTTTTCACCATTATATCTATGTTCTAGATCCGATCTTGCAAGTCATATTCATCTATTACGTGTTATGATCCGTAAACCCCGGGGTGACACTAATTGGAACACTTTCCGGTGATGATCGTAGTTTGTGGAGTTCATGTATTCACTATGTGTTAATGCTTTGTTCCGGTTCTCTATGGAAAGGAGGCCTTAATATCCCTTAGTTTTCTTCTGGACCCCACTACCACAGGAGGGTAGGACAAAAGATGTCATGCAAGTTCTTTTCCATAAGCACATATGACTATTTACGGAATACATGCCTACCTTATATTTATGAAATGGAGCTAGTTTGTATCGCCCTAGGTTATGACTATTATATGATGAATATCATCCAACGAATTCACCGATCAATGCCTACGACTTTCCCACATATTGCTCTTGCTAAGTTACTACTACTGCTGTTACTCTTACGCTTGCTACAAAACCATTGCCATCATTGTTACCGCTACTGTTACTGTTACCACTACTATCAAAATTATCATAATAATGTGCTACTCATCACCTTGCTGCAGATATTTAATGTTCAGGTGTGGTTGAATTGACAACTCAACTTGTAAAACCTACAAATATTCTTTGGCTTCCCTTGTGTTGAATCTACAAATTTGGGTTGAATAATCTACCCTCAAAAACTATTACGATCCCCTATACTTGTGGGTTATCAATTACCCGAAGTATGAGGCTTTCGAAGTCCTTCCTTAGAAGAAGGACGGGCCATAAGCTCATACCATGGACTGCGGGCTGACTAGGTAGGTACCCCCTAGTCATGTACAACGCCAGTAGCCCCAGAACTGGTCTTCAATGCCGAGGACGAAAAAATAACGCAGACATGTGAGTTTGGCTTTAGAGTCTTTGGCTTGACACGCGAGTTCCATCTTCAGATGCCTTCTTTAGTGATCCAAGATTCTTTCTTGTCAACAGGATTTAATCAGGTTCATTCCTAAAGGAATCAGCCCTCCGACCATGATTTAATCAATCCTCTTAACATCCGAAGACATTAGGTAACTTAGCCTCGAAAGCTATCCACCTAGGTGTGAACAATGCCTCTGGCCTTACAGCTTTTTCTGAAGCGTCACCACTTATACCAAGGTGGGTTAGTAACTTCTGCTCAAATCGCGACCCAGGTGGTTTTCTCATTTGCACGTCTTATCAAATTAGATATCGTGCCCCTATTTTGGGGCATATCATCAAGATTTTGTTTCATCCCACACACATAATGGCATTTCGGTATTGGGACATTTATTGCATTATTGCATTATTCCAAAATCTCAACATTTATTGCATTATTCCAAAAGATACCAATTTCTCCACTTCTACCATTACTATTTATTGCATAGGCTTCATCATAGCCTATAGAACTAGCCAAACTCTCTACCCTAGCCTTGTTAATCCGAGTTTCAACGATACAAAGCACGTTAGGGGTAAATTTCATCACTATTTCACGAAGTTCACGAACTGTCGAGGCTTTACCCGCACCTCAGCAGTTCCAACATATCATACTCATTGTGCCCGGCGGTACTCCTCGAAGGAGCCCACCGATAATGCACTTTCAGTGTCGTGAATCTGGTTAATTTTTCACTTCTCCTTTCCCTCTTGTCCCTTTCATAGCCTCTTATTATCTTTCCTTGGTGACATATAGACAGGGGGTAGGGGAGGGACCCCTGTAGGTGCCACCTGCGCCACCACCATAGCACCACTGTTTTCCACTGCCGGCTGATGACCCATCATCATAGCTGCTGGTTGAACTGGTGCTTTATCATGAGATGATCTCTTAGCTCGCTATTTCACCAGATTGGGTTCAAAAATCTGTTGCGGTGCTTGCCCTTTGTCCCCCTGATTTTCTTCTGTTGCATCCGCTCCAGCGTCATAAGGGTCTGCAGTGCCCCTGCCACCTGCCAGTGTTCGACCGAAATTCCTACCTTACCCACGGCAGCGATCTCCCCTGAAGAAACCTCTCCCACCCAAAGGCTAACTTTAATCGACGGATCTGCACTTTGCGATCATCCAAGACCCCCACTTCATATCATCCTCCTTCCAAACCCCATTACCACATTCATCATAACCATACCCCATTAGTCCACAGACCTTGTAGAAGAAAGGGATCTTTTCATACTTCACCATCAACATGCGTGTGCCCTCCCCAGTCACGGTGAACGGGATGAAATGGGTCAAGGGTTTTGCAGTTATGACCCTAGCCCTCACCCTCACATAATCTCCTTCATAGTACAATGTTGGACGGAGTTGCACCTCTCTAACCTTCCCAATCCTGCGTGCTAGCTGGTCCACCACTTGTTCATGGCGGTACACCTCCGACACCTTGTGGATTTGAGCCCAAACATGCATTCCATCTAACACAATTTTCTCTGGATCTGTTTTCCCACCATAACTCTCAATTACCACCACCAAGTTCCTGAACATCCATGGACCACCTTTTTCCAATCTCCAAGACAAATCATCTGTAAGAGGAACATATTTGCCCCTGTCTCTCGAAATTTTGGGGTCTGCGCAAGGCCCCATACGAACTTCATGTTATCAAAAAAAGCAGACAAATTAAAGGATTGATCTATGTTAACCCTAGCTATTGCGATCCACTTTGCATCTACCTCAAAAGACTTTACCTCCTGCACCCCAATGACCACCTCATCAAGTTCCTCTTCCATGAGCTCCATATTCTTGAGCATCTCCTCAAGGTCGATCTCTTGCCTCGCCCTCACAGCAGTACTCGATGCCGCCATGGGGAAAAAGGAAAACTTTGGTCCAGCACAGAATGTTGTCTCTCCTTATCTCCCGCAGCGCCCGTAGACGAGCATCGATTCGGTGTGTAATGTGGAAGATTGGATCTCACGCCAGCAGGCCGGCCGCCGGCGGAGCACTACGAACCCTAAAACGAGATGGTAGTGATCCCCGAACCATCTAGTGATCGTGAGCTGAGGTGATGGGGCGCACAACCCCTTAGTGGGTGATGACCCACAAGTGGGATCAATTGTAGCCTTTTCGCTAAGTAAGAGTGTCAAACCCAACAAGGAGCAGAAGGAAATGACAAGTGGTTTTCAGCAAGGTAGTGTCTGAAGGAAATATGCCCTAGAGGCAATAATAAATTTATTATTTATTTCCTTATATCATGATAAATGTTTATTATTCATGCTAGAATTGTATTAACTGGAAAATTAGTACATGTGTGAATACATAGACAAAACATAGTGTCCCTAGTATGCATCTACTAGACTAGATCATTAACCAAAGATGGTTATGTTTCCTAACCATAGATATGTGTTGTCATTTGATGAACGGGATCACATCATTAGGAGAATGATGTGATGGACATGACCCGTCCGTTAGCTTAACGTTATGATCGTTACAGTTTCATTGTTACTACTTTCTTCATGACTTATACATGTTCCTTAGACTATGAGATTATGCAACTCCCGAATACCAGAGGAACACCTTGTGTGCTATCAAACGTCACAACATAAATGGGTGATTATAAAGATGCTCTACAGGTGTCTCCGAAGGTGTTTGTTGGGTTGGCATGGATCAAGATTAGGATTTGTCACTCCATGTTTCGGAGAGGTATCTCTAGGCCCTCTCGGTAATGCTCATCACTATAAGCCTTGCAAGCAATGTGACTAATGAGTTAGTTGCGGGATGAGGTATTATGGAACGAGTAAAGTGACTTACCAGTAACGAGATTGAGCTAGGTATGATGAAAAAGGGAACAACATATGTTGTTATGCGGTTTGACCAGTAAAGATCTTCGTAAAATATGTAGGAGCCAATATGAGCATTCAGGTTCCGGTATTGGTTATTGATCGGAGATGTGTCTCGGTCATGTCTACATAGTTCTCGAACCCGTACGGTCCGCGCGCTTAACGTTTGATGATGATTTGTATTATGAGTTATGTGTTTTGATGACCGAAGTTTGTTCGGAGTCCTAGATGAGATCACACACGTGATGAGGAGTCTTGAAATGGTTGAGACATAAAGAATGATATATTGGAGGGCCATATTCGGACATCGGAATGGTTCTGGAGAAGTTCGGGTATTTTCCGGAGTACCGGAAGGTTACCGGAACCCCCCGGGGAGTTGTTGGGCCTTAGTGGGAAGGAGAGGCAGCGGCGAGGAGGTGGCGCCCCCCCCCCAAGCCCAATCTGAATTGAACAAGGGGTTTGGGGCACGGCCCCCCTATCTCCCTTCCTTTCCCCTTCTCCTATAGGTGGAAACCTACTAGGACTTGGAGTCCTAGTAGGATTACCCTTCTCCTGGCACGCCTAGATAGGCCAGTCGGCCTCCCTCTCCCTCCTTTATATAAGGGGGCACCCTAGAAGACAACACGTTTTGCCTTAGCCGTGTGCGGTGCCCCCCTCCACAGTTACACACCTCGATCATATTGTCGCAGTGCTTAGGTGAAGCCCTGCACTGGTAACATCATCATCACCGTCGCCATGCCGTCGTGCTGATGGAACTCACCCTCGTCCTCAACTGGATCAAGAGTGCAAGGGATTTCATCGAGCTGAATGTGTGCTGAACACGGAGGTGCCGTACGTTCGGTACTTGGATAAGTTGGATCGCAAAGACGTTCGACTACATCAACCGCGTTACTAAACGCTTCCGCTTTCGGTGTACGAGGGTCCGTGGACACACTCTCATGTCTCGTTGCTATGCATCTCCTAGATAGATCTTGCGTGATCATAGGAAAAATTTGAAATTACTACGTTCCCCAACAGTGTCTGCAAGTGCTAAAATTGTAAGTACTGGAGTAGTTTGATAGCAAGATAATTTGTAACGAGCAAGTAACAATAATAATAACAAAAGTGCATCAAGGTAGCCCAATCCTTTTGAGGCAAAGGACAGGCCAAAACGGTTTCTTATGATAAGCAAAGTGCTCTTGAGGGTACACGGGAATTTCATCTAGTCACTTTCATCATGTTGGCTTAATTTGTGTTCGGTACTTTGATAATTTGATATGTGGGTGGACCGGTTCTTAGGTGTTGTTCTTACTTGAAAAAACCGCCTACTTATGATTAACCCTCTCGCAAGCATCCACAAATATGAGAAAAGTACTAATAATAAATTCTAACCATAGCATTAAACTTTTGGATCCAATCGGTCCCTTACGGAATAGCGCATAAATTGAAGTTTAAGCTTCTATCACTCTCGCAACCCACCATCTAATAAATACTCCACAATGCATTCCCTTAGGCCCAAATATGGTGAAGTGTCATGTAGTTGACGTTCACATGACACCACTAAGAAAATGACAACATACATATCATCAAAATATCAAACACATATCAAGTTCACATGATTACCTGCAACATGATTTCTCCCGTGACCTCAAGAACGAAAGTAACTACTCACAAATGATAAACATTCTCAAGATCAGAGGGGTATTAAATACATAATGGATCTGAACATATAGTCTTCCACCAAATAAACCATATAGTAATCAACTACAAGATGTAATCAACACTACTAGTCACCCACAAGCACCAATCTATAGTTTTGGTACAAAGATTGAACACAAGAGATGAACTAGGGTTTGAGAGGAGTTGGTACCGTTGAATATGTTGATGAAGATAGCCCTCCCCAAGATGGGAGAGTTGTTGGTGATGATGATGACGATGATTTCCCCCTCTGGGAGGGAAGTTCCCATGGCAGAATTGCTCCACTGGAGGGCAAAAGTGCTCCTGCCAAGTTCCGCCTCGAGACGGCGGTGCTTCGTCCCGAAAGTCCTCCCTTTATTTTTTCTAGGTCAAAATGACTTATATACCAAAAGAGGGGCACCAGAGGTGGGTTGAGGAGGGCAGCACACACCAGGGCGCGCCTGGGCCTCCTGGCGCGCCCAGGTGGGTTGTGCCCACCTGGTGGGCCCCCTCTGGTACTTATTGGCTCCAATAATTCTTAAATATTCCATAAAAAATCCTCGGGAAGTTTCAGCTCATTTGGGGTTGTGCAGAATAGGTAGCTTGACATAGCTTTTTCAGTTCTAGATTTCCAGCTGCCAGAATTCTCCCCCTTTGTGCACACCTTGCATATTATGGGAGAAAAGGCATTAGAAATACTCCAAAAAGCATTATTATACAATAAAACAACATAAATAACAGTAGGAAAACATGATGCAAAATGGACGTATCAACTCCCCCAAGCTTAGACCTCGCTTGTCCTCAAGTGAAAACCGAAATCGAAAAACATGTACACATGCTTAGAGAGAGAGGTGTCGATAAAAACAAAAATACGGACATGGCAGCATCATGTGACCTATTATAACAACAAAAAACTTCAACATAAAACTTTTATCATATACTTCTCATGAACAAGTGACAATTCATCACAACATTGAAGTATAAAGCATAAACTCTATTGGAAACCAACAAACTATGTTCTCAGTGTACAATTCATAATATTTTCAGGAAGGGTCACGTATCGGAGCCTTTAGGCAAGTCCACATGCTTAACCATCATCTAGTCTTCTATGATTTCTAACACTCACCGCATACGCATGAGCAAAACGTTTCAACCGGACACATAGAAAGATAGGGGCTTATAGTTTCACCTCCCAACACACTCACCTCAAGGGTGATGTCAACAATAATAACTCATGCTACCCATATTCAACTGGATATATGTGCCTAGATCTTTCCTCACCACATAATGCTTGTCAAAGGAGAAAAATAAAAGGAATAGAGAGAAGAACTTTGACTCTTGCATGAAAGTAAATACATGAAAATAAAAGATAGGGCCTTCGCAGAGGGAAGCAGAGGTTGCCATGCGCTTTTGTTTGTATGCTCAACCCCTTAGTGCAATAGAACGTCACGTTATATTTCCCCTTGTGATGGCAACCTTTATTATGTAGTGTGTCGCTTTTATTCTTCACCATCACAAGTTCGTATGATGCTCAATTTTCCCTTACAGTAAATGATCTCACACTTATAGAAGCAATTTTTATTGCCCTTTTTGCATTGATGACAACTTACTTGAAGGATCTTACTCAATCCATAGGTAGGTATGGTGGACTCTCAAACAAGATTTGGGTTAAGGTTTTGGATGCACAAGTAGTACCTCTACTTACTGCGGAGTTTTTGGCCAGCAAAGATAGGGGCAAGCACCACATGTTGAAGGATCTATGACAATATAACTTCTATGTGAATATGAACAAACATAAACCATTAAGTTGTCTTCCTTGTCTAACGTCAATTTTTTTGGCATATAATATTTTGATGGGTGCTCATAATCATAAAAGATTTCCAGGATAGTATATTTATATGTGAATCTTCTCTTCCCTTATTAATTGTTTCGTGAGTTGCATCATTGACCAATGCTATGATTGTCAATCTACAGTAAAATTTTCTACTCATACTTTTCCTTGTGTAATGTCATCACTTACCATAAGATTAGCATATGATCTTTTCCTTTTATTTCCTTTCTTTTTATTGCAGCAAGAAAGTAAAGAAGGCAAAACTCAAACTAAACTTTATTATATATCTCGCACACGATTACAAAGATTGATCACTAAGCAAACTCACAAAAAGAAAGGATCGGACTAAACTTTTATTCATCTAATAGCAAAAGATAACCATGGATCGAACTAAGAAAATAAAGGCAAAAGATAGTGGTGATACAATACCGGGGCACCTCCCCCAAGCTTGCGAACGCCAAGGGGAGTGCCCATACCCGATACTCAGTTTTCTTTTGGTGGTGAAGAAGGAGGTGGTGGTGATGAAGTAGAAGCGATCCGGTCTTTAAGGACCAAGAGACTCTCCAATCTTCGGATGACGCTCCGCCGGGAAGCGATGTGCTCCATATGCAGAATATTTTCACGAGTGAGATACTTATTTTATATACGAACCATTTCAATGATCCTGCAATCTCAGTGGGGGTAAGATGAGCATAGTAGGGTTTAAGTATATCTTCCTCTTCCTCATCGGCAGGAAAGGCTTGCTCGTCCATCGGCACTTGATCTCCGGTGGCCTCCTTGCTCTTGTCCTCCTTAGCTGCTCCAACGGGGTCTTCTCTCTTCAGCTCGTTCTTCATCAACCAAGCATCCTCTTCCATATGATCAGAGGGAGAAGAAAACATGATGCCTGGGTCAACAGATCTAACAGATAACAGCAAGAAAAGAAAACATGAGATTTCTCCACAATACGGAGGTCAACAGGTTCGGGAGGTATATACATTTTTTTATCTTGGGGAACAAGCAGAGTGGAAGAAAAACGGAGTCCAAAAAGTACCCTAGGTGGGCACAACCCACCTGGGCGCGCCAGGCATGGTTGGCGCGCCCTAGTGTATCGTGCCCACTAGGGTCACTTTCCTGGAAGTTTCTTATTTTCCTAATTTTCTAAATATTCCAAAACTGAAAAAAAATATTTTTGCGGATTTTTTGGAGTCCGTTTACTTACCCTATCATGTACCTCCCTTTTTTTCATGATTCTGGCGTGTTCCGGAAGGTTTCCTTTATATGCCCTTCCAGTGTCAAAGTTTGGATAATATTGCTTTCAAATTAATGGGCGTACCTGAGATATAGTGTTTTATTCGTTGCCCATTGACAAACTTTGGGTTAGTACCTTCGGCATTATTTATTTTGATAGCTCCGGAGCGATAAACCTCCTCGATGACATAGGATCCTTCCTATTTGGAGAGGAGTTTTCCTACAAAGAATCTAAAACGAGAGTTGTACAAAAGAACATATTCTCCAACTTCGATCACGCATTTGGATTCTTTTGTCATGCCATCTTTTAACTTTTTTTGAATAACTTTGCATTTTCATAAACCTGGGTTCTCCATTCATCTAATGAGCTAATGTCAAATAACCTCTTTTCACCAGCAAGTTTGAAATCATAGTTGGGTTCTTTAATTTCCCAAAATGCTTTGTATCCTAACTCAAGAGGTAAATGACAAGCTTTTCCATAAACCATTTTATATGGAGACATACCCATAGGATTTTTATTTGTTGTTCTATAAGCCCAAAGTGCACCATCTAATTTCTTAGACCAATTCTTCCGGGACCTATTGACAGTATTTTTGTAAGATTAATTTTATTTCTCTATTGCTAAGTTCAACTTGACCACTAGACTGAGGATGATAAGGTGATGCAATTCTATGGTTAACATCATACTTAGCAAGCATTTTACGGAAAGCAGCATGAATAAAGGTGAACCACCATCAATCATTAAATATCTAGGGACTCCAAACCTTGGGAAAATAACTTTCTTAAGCATTTTAATGGAGGTGTTGAGATCAGCACTACTGGTTGGAATAGCTTCTACCCACTTAGTAATATAATCAAAAACAACCAAAATATGTGTATACCCATTAGAGGAAGTAAAAGGTCCCATTAAATCAAATCCCCAAAAATCAAATGGTTCAACAAGTGAATAATTCATAGGCATTTCTCAACACTTACCGATATTACCTATTCTTTGGCATTCAACACAAGGCGAGACAAACTTACGGGCATCTTTGAAGAGAGTAGGCCAATAAAAACCACATTGCAATACCTTATGAGCAGTTCTGTCTCCCGCGTGATGTCCTCCATAAGCTTCAGAGTGACATTTCCGTAGGATTTGTTCCTGTTCATCCTCAGGTACACAACGCCAAATAATACCATCTACTCCTTCTTTATAAAGATGTGGGTCATCCCAAAAGTAATGTCTTAAATCGTAGAAGATTTTTTCTTTTGTTGGTATGTGAAGCTAGGTGGTATGTATTTAGCAACACTATAATTAGCATAGTCAACATACCAAGGGGTACTATTAGAAACATTTATTGCAGCTAATTGTTCATTAGGAAAGCTACCATTAATAGGTTGTGGGTCATCAAGAACATTTTCAAGCCTAGACAAGTTATCAGCTACGGGGTTCTCTGCTCCTTTCCTATAAGTGATATGCAAATCAAATTCTTGTAGTAGAAGAACCCACCTAATGAGTCTAGGTTTAGCATCTTTCTTTGCCATAAGATATTTTATAGCAGCATGATTGGTGTGAACAATTACTTTACAATCAACAATGTAAGATCTGAATTTATCACAAGCAAACACCACCACTAAGAATTCTTTTTTTTGTAGTAGCATAGTTACGTTGAGCATTGTCTAGAGTTTTACTAGCATAATGGATAACATTCAGTTTCTTATCAACTCTTTGTCCTATAACAGCACCAACAACATAATCACTAGCATCACACATAATCTCACAAGGCAAGTTCCAATCAGGTGGTTGAATAACAGGTGCAGTAATTAAGGCTTTCTTTAGTGTTTCAAAGGCTTCTAAACAATCATCATCAAACACAAAGGGAATATCCTTTTGCAAAAGATTCGTAAGAGGCCTAGAAATTTTAGAAAAGTCTTTGATAAACCTCCTATAGAAACCAACATGACCAAGGAAACTACGATTACCTTTGATATCTTTAGGACATGGCATCTTCTCAATTGCATCAACTTTGGCTTTGTCCACCTCAATGCCTCTCTCAAAGATTTTATGGGCCATAACAATACCTTCGTTAACCATCAAGTGGCACTTCTCCAAATTCAAGACAAGATTTGTTTATTCACATCTCTGCAAAACTCGATCAAGATTGCTTAAACAATCATCAAAAGACTTCCCATAAACAGAAAAGCCATCCATGAAAACCTCAACAATATTTTCACAAAAATCAGAGAATATAGCAGTCATACATCTTTGAAAGGTAGCAGGTGCATTACATAGACCAAAAGGCATACGTCTATAAGCAAAAGTTCCAAAAGGACAAGTAAAAGTGGTCTTTTCTTGATCAGGTTGTAAAACATGTATTTGTGAAAAAACAGAATATCCATCAGGAAAGCAAAAATGTGTGTGCTTAGATTATCTTTCTAACATTTGATCAATAAAATGCAGAGGTTAATGATATTTTCTAGTTACTTTGTTTAATTTTCTATAATCAATTACCATTCTATAGCCTGTGACAATTCTTTGTGGAATGAGCTCATTCTTACCATTAGGAACAACAGTAATACCTCCCTTCTTAGGAACACAATTAACATGACTTACCCATCTACTATCAGCTATAGGATAAACTATACCTGCTTCCAGAAGTTTCAATATTTCTGTTCTTACCACTTCTTTCATCTTCGGATTTAACCGACGTTGGTGATCAACAACGGGTTTAGCATCAGGTTCCATATTGATCTTGTGCTGACGTAGAGTGGGACTAATGCCCTTAAGATCGTCAAGAGTATATCTAATAGCAGCTATGTGCTTCCTTAGAACTTTCAATAATCTTTCTCTTCAGGTTCTGGAAGGTTAGCACTAATAATAGCAGGATATATCCTTTTTTTCATCAAGATAAGCATATTTCAAAGTGTCTGGCAATTGTTTTAATTCAAACACAAGGTCACCTTTAGGTGGAGGAGCACCTCCTAGAGTTTCAATAGGCAAATTGTGTTTAAGCAGAGCTTGTTATTCAAAAAAAATTCTATCTATTTCATTTCTTTCACGCATATGCAAATCATTTTCATGGTCTAGGAAATATTGTTCCAAAGGATCAGTAGAAGGCACAGTAATAGAAGCAAGACCAATAATTTCATCCTTACTAACCAAATCTTTCTTACGAGGTTGTCTAGTAAACTTGGAAAAATTAAATTCATGAGATTCATCACCAAAGCTGACACCGACAGTTTGTTTCTCACAGTCTATTTTGGCATTGGCGGTGTTCAAGAAAGGTCTACCAAAAATAATGGGACAAAAGTCATCTTGCGGTGAGCTAAGAACAAGAAAATCAATAGGGTATTTTATTTTCCCACACAAGACTTCAACATCTATAAGAATCCCAATTGGTGATATAGTATCTCTATTAGCAAGTTTGATAGTGGCATCTATGCCTTCTATTTCAGCAGGTGCTATTTCATCCTTAATTTCTTGATATAAGGAAAAAGGAATAGCACTCACACTAGCACCTAGGTCACATAACCCATGATAACAGTGATCTCCTATCTTAACTGAGACAACAGGCACTATAAAAATAATACACTTCCGTGCTGATACGTGTTTGTCACAGTAGGTCGTGTTTTCTGCCATGCATGTACATCCATGACGATTTTATGACAGAATCAAGATAGTCATACCTGTGTTGTCGTAGAAGTGTTCCATGACATTACCAAAATTATCATCACGGAAGTGTCCACTTCCATGAAGATAAATCGCGCGTCACAAAAGTGCTTTCGTCAAGGGTGACCGACACATGGCATCCACCGTAACGGAACACCGTTAAGCTATCAGGTCAGGTTTTGGATCCGTTAACCCGTTAACAACCCCGACCAATGGGGATTTTCCACGTGTAAAATCATCATTGGGTGGAGGAAACACATGTCGGCTCATCGCTGGGACAGATGCCATCCACTCATTGGACAGAAGGCGCCTATGATACGTCGACACGTAGCACGGCCCAATAGAGGCCCATTCCTGGGAAAGGGCCGGCCCATTTGACTTGGTCAAAAGGTGGCGGGCCGGCCCATGGAAAGCCTGTTAACGCCCTGTTCGCATATAGCCCGTTTACAGCCCGCTAACCCAAGGCCCGTTACGCCCTATTTGAATTAGGCCCAGTAGCGTCATCTGGGCCATCCAATATGATTCCAGTCTGTTTTCACTTCTGGCCCATGTATGGCCCATGACGTCTTTCGGCCCATATGAGGCCCTATGTAACTCTTGTCCTATTAACGACCCGTGGTGAAACTGGCCCATAATGAACAGTGTATCACTTTACACCCATTAACGGCCTATGGTGAAACTGGCCTGTAAAGAACAGTGTATAACTTTATACCCATTAACGGCCCGTTATTTCATTGGGCCATTTCCAGCCCATGTTATCTTTCGTCCTTCTTAGAGACCACTTATTCTTGGGCTGATTTCCAGCATTTGTTTACTTACGGCCCGTTATTGTCATTTTTTGCTTGTGGGCCAAATTCAGCCCGTCGTTACAGTCGGCCCGTTTGTGGTCTATTAATACGTTGGGCTGTTATCATAGCGTCATCAACTACGGCCTATTAACGATGGCCCGTTATGGTCGGCCCATGAATGGACGATTCCAACTCTAGCCCGTTTACGGCCAGAATGCGGTCTGTTTGGCCCATGTTTGGCCAATCGATCATACGGCCCGTATAAGTCCCATTGATGATACGTAGAAGGCCCATTGTTTCTACGGCCCGTAGAAGGCCCATTGTTTCTACGGCCCGTAGAAGGCCCACTATTTCTATGGCCCGTAGAAGGTCCACTGCTTATACGGCCCGTAGAAGGCCCACTGTTTCTACGGCTCGTAGGAGGCCCAGTGTCACTACAGTAAATATTAGCCCATGGTTATTGTGGCCTAGTTTTAAAAAATAGGTTATTGCAGCAACTAGCAAACCGCAGAAAAAGAACTGCACTGATTACAAGCAAACAAATAAACAAGACAACAAGGAAATAAATAAGCAAGCTACTTACACTAGGCTATCACGGCTATTACACATATTACATCCACTGGGCATCAAAGTTCGCCACCAGTGCAAATATAGGGAACACAGCAGCATATAAACGCCGTAGCAAAACAAGTCCAGAACTGAAACCACTTCAGAAGAGCTCAAGAAACAATATCCTGGGTACCCATAATGCTAGCAAGATGCTTAGCAAGCTTATTAACTTTCTCTTGTTTGGTGCTTAAGTCCTCCAGCGCTTGCTATTGCACCAGAAAGTATGCATATGAATTCTGCTGGGACTTCGTCAGTCCTTTGGCTTCCTATCGCATAACATTTGATCGATGTCTTTCAACTTGAAGTTGAGACTCAAGAAGCTGAACTTATTCAGGCAACGAGTTTGAAGAGATGGTGCCAGCAGTGGTAGCCAGTAACTCGAACACTACATCAAGACAGGACTTTGGGGTTGTCTCAGTGTCTTCAATATAGTTTTTATCAGCTTTCTTGGAGACCAACAAGAATGTCTCACTATCTTGAACCTTATCTGCATTACTTCCTTTACCATTGCATAACAAGGTACTCTTCTCCAATATTTTATCCGCGTTCTAAAAGAGAAACAAACAAACACATCTCAGGTTTACAATGTAGTATATGAAACTCATTTTGGTAAACCAGTTCAGTAGTAAGGTGGACAGGATAACAACATGAAACAAACATATATCTATGTAGTATGGTCACTGTATGGTCTATATCATTCTAGTTTGTGTTGCCAAATCAAGATAGATACAGTTCAAATCATATCTATTTAAGACAAAGCAGCATAGACAGAATATAAGTGTGGGAAACTACACAGCAATAACAACACTTGTAATGTGCATGGCATGAGAACATAACTGTTTATTCAATTGAAACTGAAATCAACATAGAGCAAGTTACAACAGCAAACAGCCAAACACGTTGAAGAAGCAGGTTTAAAACATACCTGCTGTGCCATTGGAGTTTCAATTGCATCCTTAAAATTAGAAATTAGTTGGTATCAGTAAATACAGTGATGCAAGAGCAAAGTAGTATGAACCATAGCTACGAAACCTGACCTGAGAACAATTCTTCTTCTGCTTTAAGCGTTGACTTTGGTTCAGAGTGGTGGTCCTCGTGATTTGGGCACTGCAGTTGCCTTACTAACTGCTCGTGTTTGGGTGCTCTGTGGTGGAGACAGTGTTGTGTCAACGGTAACTGGGTGTCTATCTGTTGGGGTTGGGGTTAGAAGGGGTGTAGCTGGTTCTCTATCCAACTGGGTAGGGGTACAATCTGCATGAGTGTGGGTTATGTGTGGTGGGGCTAGTTCTTGGGCAAGTACAACCGTGGTTCTATCTGCATTGACAGGTAGCACGATCTTTTCTGAAGACCGTGTTTTTACTCCCACAGATACTGCCATCACTCCCTCCAGTTGAAATGGCTGATGAACAAGAAAAGTAATTGAATGTACAGACATTGTACGGTAGATAGGTGCAATGGATAGTAGGGAAGAAAACAGGGCATGAAATAATTCACATTTATGTTGTCTAAGCAAATAGAATAGCAAGACATAATTTCACATATATTATGGCTAATTAAACAGGATAGCATGACACAATTTCACATGTATGATGGCTAACTAAACAGGATAGAATGACATACTTCAAAATATGATGACTATGTAAACAGGATGACATGACATAACTATACGATGTGTCTATTAAAGTGGTTGGCATGCCATAAATCACAAACATGCCGTCGATGGAAACATGATGGCATGATGTAATTCACGGATAAAATGACATAATTTAAAATATGATGACTATGTAAACATGATGATATGATATAACTATATTATGTCATTAGAAAATGGGTTGGCATGCCATAATTCAGATACATGATGTCTACGTAAACATCATGGCATCACATAATTCAAGTATATGATTTATATACTAAGGAAGTGAGCAGAGGGCAATCGCATATATGATGTGTCAACTAAGGAGATGGCATTCAATATTATGTATATGATGTAAAAACTAAGCATTGCAATACAACATATGCATTATATGAGTAGTATAACCCTGCCAAGTTTGAGCATACACCTCAGGGGGATAATAGGACTGGTCACCTGCCTCTGAATCCTCCTCTGAAGAGCTATCTGTAACCAGCTTGATATCTGCTTCAGCAGGTAGCATTGTCTGCTCTGAAGACCTTGTTTTCACTCCAGATTTCTCCATCACCAATTCAAATGGCTGATGCACAGGAGGAGCAGTTGAATATACAAACATTGTCGACAAAAGCAATGAGAAATACAAAAGAAAGGACGACATTATATAATTCACATATATGACGCTTGCCTAAACAGCATGGCATTGCATAATTCATATACATAATGCCTTGCAACAAGATAACATTGCATAATTCACATATATAATGTCTTACAACAAGATGGCATTGCATAATTCACATATATGGTAATTAGACACTAAACAGGTGGCATTCACACAAAGCATGTCTAAACTAAGCAAATGACATAGCAATGCAAGATACCATACGCACGATATGAGCAACATAACCTTGCCAAGTTAGGGCATGCACCTCGGGGGGGGGGGGGATATTACTGGTCATCTGTCTCTGAATCCTCCTCTGAGGAGCTATCGGTAACCAGCAAGACATGCGCTTCGTCAGATAGCATTGTCTGCTCTGAAGACCTTGTTTCCACTCCAGATTTTTCCATGATCGTGCCGAATGGCTGATGCACAGGAAGAGTAACTGAATGTACTAAAATTGTTGACAAATTTAACACGTAATAAAAAAATGATGCCATGATATAATGCACATATAATATGACTGGCTAACCAGGGTGGCATTGCAAAATTCACATATATGATGCCTGGCTAGACAAGATGGTATTGCATGATTCACATATACGATAAAGAAACTAAACAGATGGCATTGACACAAAGCATGTCTAAACTAAGCAGATGACATCTTTAATCTATACAGTAAGCAATGCAAGGCACCATATGCCTGATATTACCAGCATCAGCATGCTAAGTTAGAGCAAAGACCTCATGGGGTAAATAGGAGTGGTCTTCTCCTTCTGAATCACCCTCAGAACAGTTATCTTCCTCTTGATTACAATCTGAAATGGGTGGAGGGGGGTTGCCTTTGCGCCCACCATGGAACGACGTCTGCATGAAATTTTATTGCCACGCAAGGCTCGTCTCTTTTGCTCTACATGATCAGTTCCATTGTGTACAATAACTGCCATGCATAGGAATAAAACATAGTGAGATTATGTAAGGAGTGCATGCACAAATCCAGAGTGATGGTAGCAAACTGTGGATAGACTCAAAACCAATGATAGCAGGCAGATAATAGCTTTAGTTAAAAAATACAGATAATGGCTCCTTTAATGTTTGTTTGCACCCAACATGAAACTCCTAGTAGACACCGGAGATTAACCAGATAGTAGACTCATAGTACTGATTGCTGCCCCAATATGTACCCCACAACCATTTCAAAACTTAAGTTTCAGCATTACTTTGGACCTGACTCGGAGTCTAATAGGTTTTGCATCTTTATTTCAATAAAAAAGTCAAGAATAGCCTTTGCCATGCTTATTTTGCTAGTTTGCATGTTGCTGTTTGAAAACAGAAAGTTTACCGCTGTTGCAAAAATTCCCTAGAAAAGTCAGAGAATGGTATAACATTGAATCTTTTTGCATATTAAGCTCTGATAAATCTATTACAGTGGGAATTTTAAGTCATAATTTTTGGAGTCAGGGAAGTATTGATACTCTTGCATTCTTTACAGACTGTACTGTTTTGGGAGATTGCTGTTATGTTTGCATTGTTTGCATATGTTTGCTTGTTTAATGATTCTATTTGAGGATGGGAGTATTAAATATACAGAGACATTTAGTATGAAATGTTGAATAATAATTTTAGTGATTTTTTACAGTAGAAAATCATAAGGTTTTGCATTGGTTTATACTAACCTATCTCACGAGTTCTTGTTGAGTTTGTTGTGAATGAAGCTTTTGATAAAAAGAAGAGAAACCATGATATGAGAGGAATTAAGGAGACACAAAAGTTCAAGCTTGTGGATGCCCAAGGCACCCCAAGATAATATTTCAAGAAGTCTCAAGCATCTAAGCTTGGGGATGCCCTGGTAGGCATCCCACCTTTCTTCTTCAACAATCATCGGTTAGTATCGGCTGAGCCTAAGTTTTTGCTTCTTCACATGAGTTGTGCTATCCTTGCAATGTCATTTTATTTTGTTTTTCTTGCTGCTTGAATACAATACCAAGATCTGAAATTATTTAATAAGAGAGATTCTTCGCATAGTTGCATAATTATTTTGCTACTCATTGGTCTTCACTTATATCTTTTTGGAGTAGTTTTTCATTTACTCGTGTGCTTCACTTATATCTTTTGAGCATGATAATATTTGCTCTAGTGCTTCACTTATATCTTTTAGAGCATGGTGGTGGATTTGTTTTAAAGAAACTTTTGATCTCTCATGCTTCACTTAGATTAGTTTGAGAGTCTTTAATAGCATGGTAATTTGCTTAATGTTAATATACTTGGTGTTCAAGATATGTGAAACTTTCTTTTGAGTGAATTGAATACTAAGATAAGTTTGATGCTTGATAATTGTTTTGAGATATGGAGGTGATAATATCAAAGTCGGGCTAGTTGGGTGATTATGAATTTGAGAAATGCTTGTGTTGAAGTTTGCAAGTCCCGTAGCATGCACGTATGGTTAAAGTTGTGTAACAAATTTGAAACATGAAGTGTACCTGGCTTGTGCATCCTTATGAGTGGCGGTCGGGGACGAGCGATGGTCTTTTCCTACGAATCTATCCCTCTAGGAGCATGCGCATAGTACTTGATTTTTGATGACTTCTAAATTTTTGCAATAAGTATATGAGTTCTTTTGACTAATGTTGAGTCCATGGATTATACGCACTCTCACCTTTCCACCTTTGCTAGCCTCTTCGGTACCGTGCATTGCCCTTTCTCACCTTGAGAGTTGGCGAAAACTTCGCCGGTGCATCCAAACCCCGTGATACGATACGCTCTATCACACATAAACCTCCTTATATCTTCCTCAAAACAGCCACCATACCTACCTATTATGGCATTTCCATAGCCATTCCGAGATATATTGCCATGCAACTTCCATCATCATCATCATGACATACATTACTTTTGTCATATTGCCATTACATGATCATGTAGTTGACATCGTATTTGTGGCAATGCCACTATGCATTATTTTTCATACATGTCGCTCTTTATTCATTGCACCATCCCGGTACACCGCCGGAGGCATTCATATAGAGTCACAACTTCTTCTAAGTTTCGAGTTGTAATCCTTGTGTTGTAATCAATAGAAGTGTGATGATCATCATTATTAGAGCATTGCCCAAATAAAAAAAGGAGAAAGGCCAAAAATAAAAAAAGAAAGACCCAAAAAAATAAAAATAAAAAAATAAAAAGGGCAATGCTACTATCTCTTTTTCCACACTTGTGCTTCAAAGTAGCACCTTGTTCCTCATGTAGTGAGTCTCATATATTGTGCTTCAAAATAGCACCTTGTTCTTCATGTAGTGAGTCTCATAAGTTGTCCTTTTTATACTAGTGGGAATTTTTCATTATAGAACTTGGCTTGTATAGTCCTACGATGGGCTTCCTCAAATGCCCTAGGTCTTCGTGAGCAAGCAAGTTGGATGCACACCCACTAGTTTTCTTTTTTTGAGCATTCATAGCTCTAGTGCATCCGTTGCATGGCAATCCCTACTCCTCATGTTGACATCAATTGATGGGCATCTCCATAGCCCGTTGATTAGCCTCGTCAACGTGAGACTTTCTCCTTTTTTGTCTTCTCCACAGAATCCCCATCATCATATTCTATTCCACCCATAATGCTATATACATGGCTCACGCTCATGTATTGCGTGAAAGTTGAAAAAGTTTGAGATTATTTAAGTATGAAACAATTTATTGGCTTGTCATCAGGGGTATAGAAGTTGGGAACATCTTTGTGTGACGAAAATGAAGCATAGCCTAACTATATGATTTTGTAGGGATGAACTTTCTTTTGCCATGTAATTTTGAGAAGACATAATTGCTTGATTAGTATGCTTGAAGTATTATTATTTTTGTGTCAATATGAACTTTTGTCTTGAATCTTTCGGATCTAAATATTCATATCACAATTAAGAAGATTTACATTGAAATTATGCCAAAGTATCACTCCGCATCAAAAATTCTTTTTTATCATTTACCTACTCAAGGACGAGCAGGAATTAAGCTTGGGGATGCTTGATACGTCTCCAACGTATCTATAATTTTTGATTGCTCCATGCTACTTTATCTACTGTTTTAGGCAATATTGTGCTTTATTATCCACTTTTATATTATTTTTCGGACTAACCTATTAACCGGAGGCCCAGCCCAGATTTGCTGTTTTATGCCTATTTCAGTGTTTCGAGGAAAAGGAATATCAGACGAAGTCAAAACGGAACGAAATCAACTGGAGAAGTTATTTTTGCAAGGAAAGCCACCCGATGGACTTGGAGTGCACGTCAGGAGATACGGGAGGTGCTCACGAGGGTGGGGGGGGTGCCCCCCCCCCACCCCCCTGGGCGCGCCCCCTGCCTCGTGGGACCCCCGTAGCTCCACCGACGTACCCCCTGCACCCATATATACCTACGTATCGTAAAACTTCTAGAACAGAACCTAGATCGGGAGTTCCGCCGCCGCAAACCTCCAGAGCCACCAACAACCAATCGAGAACCTGTTCCGGCACCCTGCCGGAGGGGGATCCCATCACCGGAGGCCATCTTCATCATCCTGGCGCTATCCATGACGAGGAGGGAGTAGTTCACCCTCGGGGCTGAGGGTATGTACCAGTAGCTATGTGTTTGATCTCTCTCTCTCTCGTGTTCTCTCTCGTGTTCCTCTATGGAACGATCTTGATGTATCCCGAGATTTGCTATTGTAGTTGGATCTTATGATGTTTCTCCCCCTCTACTCTCTTGTGATGAATTGAGTTTCCGCTTTTGAAGTTATCTTATTGGATTGAATCTTTATGAGAATACTTGATGTATGTCTTGCAGTGATTATCTGTGATGACAATGGGATATCATGTGCCACTTGATGTATGTTTTGGTGACCAACTTGCGGGTTCCACCCATGAACCTAAGCATAGGGGTTGGCACACGTTCTTGACTCTCTGGTAGTAGCTTTGGGGCACTCTTTGAAGTACTTTTATGTTGGTTGGATGAATCTGAGATTGTGTGACGCATATCGTATAATCATGCCCACGGATACTTGAGGTGACAATGGAGTATCTAGGTGACATTAGGGTTTTGGTTGATTTGTGTCTTAATGTGTTATTCTAGTATGAACTCTATGATGGATTGGGTGGAAAGAATAGCTTTATGTTATTTTACTACGAACTCTTGAATAGTTAGAACAGAAAGGATAACTTTGAGGTGGTTTCGTACCCTACCATAATCTCTACGTTTGTTCTCCGCTATTAGTGGCTTTGGAGTGACTCTTTGTTGCATGTTGAGGGCTTGTTATATGATCTATCTATGTTATTATTCTTGAGAGAACTTGCACTAGTGAAAGTATGAACCCTAGGCCTTGTTTCCTACCATTGCAATACCATTTACGCTCACTTTTATCGCTTGCTACCTTGCTGTTTTTATATTTTCAGATTACAAAAACCTATATCTACTATCTATTGTGCACTTGTATCTTCATCTCTTCGCCGAACTAGTGCACCTATACAAATTACCATTGTATTGGGTGTGTTGGGGACACAAGAGACTCTTTGTTATTTGGTTGCAGGGTTGTTTGAGAGAGACCATCTTCATCCTACGCCTCCTACGGATTGATAAACCTTAGGTCATCCACTTGAGGGAACTTTGCTACTGTCCTACAAACCTGTGCACTTGCAGGCCCAACAACGTCTACAAGAAGAAGGTTGTGTAGTAGACATCAAGATCTTTTCTGGCGCTGTTGCCGGGGAGGCTAGGTAAAGTGTACTCACACTTCGTCACTAAGCTCTTTTTTGGCGCAGTGAGTGCTTGAAGGTATATCTTTAGATCTTGCAATTGAATCTTTTTGTTTCTTGTTTTAGCACTAGTTTAGTTTATAAAGAAAATTACAAAAAAATGGAGTTAAGTTTGTCTCATACGCTTCGTCTTTTTAATATCTTTCGTGAATTTGATGGAAAGGAAAATTGTGCTCAAGTGCTAGAAGAAGAATTACATAGAATGTTTGGCATAAAATACGTGAATGATGAGCATGATTGCAATGTTGTTAGTATGAATTCCCTGAATACCCATGATGCTAATGATATGCAAAGCCACATGCTTGCGGAAGCTATGTTTGATGGAGATGATATTTTTTGTCCCCCAAGCTTTGATGAGCAAATTTATTATGATGATAGCATGCCTTCTACCTATCATGATTATATTGATGAAAGTGGGTTCGGAAGAGAGTCAACTTTAGGAAGTAGTTATCCCACTATTTTGGAGGATGTTGAATTTTATTGTGATGAATATGAAAGTGGATATGGAAGAGTGTCAACTTTATTTAGTGATTCCACTATCTTGGGAGGGGTTTCAATCGATTATGATGAGAACGAAGTTGCTACTTATGATGATTATTGTGATGAAACTTATGCTATAAAAAGTAGTGAGGATTATATTTACAAATCTTGTCATGACTATGATTACCCTTTTTCTGAACATTACTCTTTTAATGTGGAAACAATTTTTAGTGTTCAAGTCTCTTATGATACTCCCACTACTATTCATGAGAAGAAATTGACTTATATTGAGAATAGTAAATTTTCTATGTTTGTAGATCATGAAAAGAATGCTTTAGGTGCTGGTTATATTGTTGAATTCATTCATGATGCTACTGAAAACTATTATGAGGGAGGAATATATGCTTGTAGGAATTGCAATAATATCAAGTTTCCTCTCTATGTGCTTAAATTCTTGAAGCTATGCTTGTTGTACCTTCCTATGCTAGTTGATTATTGTTCCCATAAGTTGTTTGCTCACAAAATCCCTATGCATAGGAAATGGGTTAGACTTAAATGTGCTAGTCATATGCTTCATGATGCTCCCGTCATGTTTCAATTCTTATCTTTTATGTGAGCATCATTGTCATCATCATGCCTAGCTAGAAAGGCATTAACGAAAAGCGCTTGTTGGGAGAAAAACCAATATTTATCCTTACTGTTTTTGTGTGTCCACATGATTACGATACTGTAGTAATCATGTTTTATATCTTTTGTTTCAATAAAGTGCCAAGTAGAACCTTTGGGAAGACTTGGGTGAAGTTTATATGATCTTGCTGTAGAAAACAGAAACTTTTGCGCTCACAAGAATAGCTGCCATGTTTTACTGGAGAGTGTTTTTAGGTTGATTCTTTTTGCAGATGATTAATAGACAAATTTCTCAGGTCCAGCAATTTATCTCATAATTTTTGGGGTTCCATAAGTATACGTTCGATACAGATTACTACAGACTGTTCTGTTTTTGACAGGTTCTATTTTCATTGTGTTGTTTGCTTATTTTGATGCATCTATGGCTAGTATTAAGTGGTATGAACCGTAGATGAGTTGGAATACAGTAGGCTTTACACCAATATGAATTTAGAGTGAATTCATTACAGTACCTAAGTGGTGATTTATTTTCTTATACTAACGGAGCTTACGAGTTTTGTGTTGAGTTTTGTGTGGTTGAAGTTTTCAAGTTTTGGGTAAAATTTCGATGGACTATGGAATAAGGAGTGGCAAGAGCCTAAGATTGGGGATGCCCAAGGCACCCCAAGGTAATATTCAAGGACAACCAAGCAACTAAGCTTGGGGATGCCCCGGAAGGCATCCCCTCTTTCGTCTTCGTTCATCGGTAACTTTACTTGGAGCTATATTTTTATTCGCCACATGATATGTGTTTTTCTTGGAGCGTCATTTTATTTTGCTATTTTTTGCTTGCTGTTAGTTATAATAATGTTTTGCATCTTTAGTTTCAATAAAAAAGTCAATGATAGCCTTTGCCATGCTTATTTTGCTAGTTTGCATGTTGCTGTTTGAAAACAGAAAGTTTACCGCTGTTGCGAAAAATCCCTAGAAAAGTCAGGGAATGATATAACGTTGAATCTTTTTGAATATTAAGCTCTGATAAATTTATTACAGTGGGAATTTTAGTTCATAATTTTTGGAGTCAGGTAAGTATTGATACTCTTGCATTCTTTACAGACTATACTGTTTTGGCAGATTGCTGTTATGTTTGCATTGTTTGCATATGTTTGCTTGTTTAATGATTCTATTTAGGATAGGAGTATTAAATATACAAAGACATTTAGTATGAAATGTTGAATAATAATTTTAGTGATTTTTTACAGTAGAAGATGATAAGGTTTTGCATTGGTTTATACTAACCTATCTCACGAGTTCTTGTTGAGTTTGTTGTGAATGAAGCTTTTGATAAAAAGAAGAGAAACCATGATATGAGAGGAATTAAGGAGACACAAAAGTTCAAGCTTGTGGATGCCCAAGGCACCCCAAGATAATATTTCAAGAAGTCTCAAGCATCTAAGCTTGGGGATGCCCCGGTAGGCATCCCACCTTTCTTCTTCAACAATCATCGGTTAGTATCGGCTGAGCCTAAGTTTTTGCTTCTTCACATGAGTTGTGCTATCCTTGCAATGTCATTTTATTTTGTTTTTCTTGCTGCTTGAATACAATACCAAGATCTGAAATTATTTAATAAGAGAGAGTCTTTGCATAGTTGCATAATTATTTTGCTACTCATTGGTCTTCACTTATATCTTTTTGGAGTAGTTTTTCATTTACTCGTGTGCTTCACTTATATCTTTTGAGCATGATAATTTTTGCTCTAGTGCTTCACTTATATCTTTTAGAGCATGGTGGTGGATTTGTTTGAAAGAAACTTTTGATCTCTCATGCTTCACTTAGATTATTTTGAGAGTCTTTAATAGCATGGTAATTTGCTTAATGTTAATATACTTGGTGTTCAAGATATGTGAAACTTTCTTTTGAGTGAATTGAATACTAAGATAAGTTTGATGCTTGATAATTGTTT
Source organism: Triticum dicoccoides (assembly GCF_002162155.2). Classification (NCBI taxonomy): domain Eukaryota; kingdom Viridiplantae; phylum Streptophyta; class Magnoliopsida; order Poales; family Poaceae; genus Triticum; species Triticum dicoccoides. The sequence continues at coordinate 605,454,924 of NC_041381.1, read as the reverse complement.
TGAGATATGGAGGTGATAATATCAAAGTAGGGCTAGTTGGGTGATTATGAATTTTAGAAATGCTTGTGTTGAAGTTTGCAAGTCCCGTAGCATGCACGTATGGTTAAAGTTGTGTAACAAATTTGAAAAATGAAGTGTACCTGGCTTGTGCATCCTTATGAGTGCCGGTCGGGGACGAGCGATGGTCTTTTCCTACCAATCTATCCCCCTAGGACCATGCGCATAGTACTTGATTTTTGATGACTTCTAAATTTTCGTAATAAGTATATGAGTTCTTTTGACTAATGTTGAGTCCATGGATTATACGCACTCTCACCTTTCCACCTTTGCTAGCCTCTTCGGTACCGTGCATTGCCCTTTCTCACCTTGAGAGTTGGCGCAAACTTCGCCGGTGCATCCAAACCCCGTGATATGATACGCTCTATCACACATAAACCTCCTTATATCTTCCTCAAAACAGCCACCATACCTACCTATTATGGCATTTCCATAGCCATTCCGAGATATATTGCCATGCAACTTCCATCATCATCATCATGACATACATTACTTTTGTCATATTGCCATTGCATGATCATGTAGTTGACATCGTATTTGTGGAAAAGCCACCATGCATTATTTTTCATACATGTCACTCTTGATTCATTGCACCATCCCGGTACACCGCCGGAGGCATTCATATAGAGTCACAACTTGTTCTAAGTTTTGAGTTGTAATCCTTGTGTTGTAATCAATAGAAGTGTGATGATCATCATTATTAGAGCGTTGCTCAAATAAAAAAAAGGAGAAAGGCCAAAAATAAAAAAAGAAAGGCCCAAAAAAAATAAAAATAAAAAAATAAAAAGGGCAATGCTACTATCTCTTTTTCCACACTTATGCTTCAAAGTAGCACCTTGTTCCTCATGTAGTGAGTCTCGTATATTGTGCTTCAAAATAGCACCTTGTTCTTCATGTAGTGAGTCTCATAAGTTGTCATTTTTATACTAGTGGGAATTTTTCATTATAGAACTTGGCTTGTATATTCCTACAATGGGCTTCCTCAAATGCCCTAGGTCTTCGTGAGCAAGCAAGTTGGATGCACACCCACTAGTTTTCTTTTGTTGAGCATTCATAGCTCTAGTGCATCCATTGCATGGCAATCCCTACTCCTCATGTTGACATCAATTGATGGGCATCTCCATAGCCCGTTGATTAGCCTCGTCAACGTGAGACTTTCTCGTTTTTTGTCTTCTCCACAGAATCCCCATCATCATATTCTATTCCACCCATAATGCTATATCCATGGCTCACGCTCATGTATTGCGTGAAAGTTGAAAAAGTTTGAGATTATTTAAGTATGAAACAATTTCTTGGCTTGCCATCGGGGGGTATAGAAGTTGGGAACATCTTTGTGTGACGAAAATGAAGCATAGCCTAACTATATGATTTTGTAGGGATGAACTTTCTTTTGCCATGTTATTTTGAGAACACATAATTGTTTGATTAGTATGCTTGAAGTATTATTATTTTTGTGTCAATATGAACTTTTGTCTTGAATCTTTCGGATCTAAATATTCATATCACAATTAAGAAGATTTACATTGAAATTATGCCAAAGTATCACTCCGCATCAAAAATTCTTTTTTATCATTTACCTACTCGAGGACGAGCAGGAATTAAGCTTGGGGATGCTTGATATGTCTCCAACGTATCTATAATTTTTGACTGCTCCATGCTACTTTATCTATTGTTTTAGGCAATATTGAGCTTTATTATCCACTTTTATATTATTTTTGGGACTAACCTATTAACCGGAGGCCCAGCCCAGATTTGTTATTTTATGCCTATTTCAGTGTTTCGAGGAAAAGGAATATCAAACGGAGTCAAAACGGAATGAAATCAACTGGAGAAGTTATTTTTGGAAGGAAAGCCACCCGATGGACTTGGAGTGCACGTCAGGAGATACGGGAGGTGCTCACGAGGGTGGGGGGGCACCCCCCCCCCACCCTCCCTGGGCGCGCCCCCTGCCTCGTGGGACCCCCGTAGCTCCACCGACGTACCCCCTGCACGCATATATACCTACGTATCGTAAAACTTCTAGAACAGAACCTAGATCGGGAGTTCCGCCGCCGCAAACCTCCAGAGCCACCAAAAACCAATTGAAACCCTGTTCCGGCACCCTGTCGGAGGGGGATCCCATCACCGGAGGCTATCTTCATCATCCCGGCGCTATCCATGATGAGGAGGGAGTAGTTCACCCTCGGGGCTGAGGGTATGTACCAGTAGCTATGTGTTTGATCTCTCTCTCTCTCGTGTTCTCTCTCGTGTTCCTCTATGGCACGATCTTGATGTATCCCGAGATTTGCTATTGTAGTTGGATCTTATGATGTTTCTCCCCCTCTACTCTCTTGTGATGAATTGAGTTTCCCCTTTTGAAGTTATCTTATTGGATTGAATCTTTATGAGAACACTTGATGTATGTCTTGCAGTGATTATCTGTGGTGACAATGGGATATCATGTGCCACTTGATGTATGTTTTGGTGACCAACTTGTGGGATCCACCCATGAACCTATGCATAGGGGTTGGCACACGTTCTTGACTCTCCGGTAGTAGCTTTGGGGCACTCTTTGAAGTACTTTTATGTTGGTTGGATGAATCTGAGATTGTGTGACGCATATCGTATAATCATGCCCACGGATACTTGAGGTGACAATGGAGTATCTAGGTGACATTAGGGTTTTGGTTGATTTGTGTCTTAAGGTGTTATTCTAGTATGAACTCTATGATGGATTGAGCGGAAAGAATAGCTTTATGTTATTTTAGTACGAACTCTTGAATAGTTAGAACAGAAAGGATAACTTTGAGGTGGTTTCATACCCTACCATAATCTCTACGTTTGTTCTCCACTATTAGTGGCTTTGGAGTGACTCTTTGTTGCATGTTGAGGGCTTGTTATATGATCTATCTATGTTATTATTGTTGAGAGAACTTGCACTAGTGAAAGTATGAACCCTAGGCCTTGTTTCCTACCATTGCAATACCGTTTACGCTCACTTTTATCGCTTGCTACCTTGCTGTTTTTATATTTTCAGATTACAAAAACCTATATCTACTATCTATTGTGCACTTGTATCTTCATCTCTTCGCCGAACTAGTGCACCTATACAAATTACCATTGTATTGGGTGTGTTGGGGACACAAGAGACTCTTTGTTATTTGGTTGCAGGGTTGTTTGAGAGAGACCAGCTTCATCATACGCCTCCTACGGATTGATAAACCTTAGGTCATCCACTTGAGGGAACTTTGCTACTGTCCTACAAACCTGTGCACTTGCAGGCCCAACAACGTCTACAAGAAGAAGGTTGTGTAGTAGACATCAAGATCTTTTCTGGCGCCGTTGCCAGGGAGGCTAGGTAAAGGGTACTCACACTCCGTCACTAAGCTCTTTTTTGGCACGGTGAGTGCTTGAAGGTATATATTTAGATCTTGCAATCGAATCTTTTTGTTTCTTGTTTCAGCACTAGTTTAGTTTATAAAGAAAATTACAAAAAAATGGAGTTAAGTTTGTCTCATACGCTTCGTCTTTTTAATATCTTTCGTGAATTTGATGGAAAGGAAAATTGTGCTCAAGTGCGAAGAATTACATAGAATGCTTGGCATAAAATATGTGAATGATGAGCATGATTGCAATGTTGTTAGTATGAATTCCCTGAATACCCATGATGCTAATGATATGCAAAGCCACAAGCTTGGGGAAGCTATGTTTGATGGAGATGATATTTTTTGTCCCCCAAGCTTTGATGAGCAAATTTACTATGATGATAGCATGCCTCCTACCTATGATGATTATATTGATGAGAGTGGGTTCGGAAGAGAGTCAACTTTAGGAAGTAGTGATCCCACTATTTTGGAGGATGTTGAATTTTATTGTGATGAATATGAAAGTGGATTTGGAAGAGTGTCAACTTTATTTAGTGATTCCACTATCTTGGGAGAGGTTTCGATCGATTATGATGAGAACGAAGTTGCTACTTATGATGATTATTGTGATGAAACTTATGCTATAAAAAGTAGTGAGGATTATTTTTACAAATCTTGTCATGATTATGATTACCCTTTTTCTGAACATTACTCTTTTAATGTGGAAACAATTTTTAGTGTTCAACTCTCTTATGATACTCCCACTACTATTCATGAGAAGAAATTTGCTTATATTGAGAATAGTAAATTTTCTATGTTTGTAGATCATGAAAAGAATGCTTTAGGTGCTGGTTATATTGTTGAATTCATTAATGATGCTAATGAAAACTATTATGAGGGAGGAATATATGCTTGTAGGAATTGCAATAATATCAAGTTTCCTCTCTATGTGCTTAAATTCTTGAAGCTATGCTTGTTGTACCTTCCTATGCTAGTTGATTATTGTTCCCATAAGTTATTTTCTCACAAAATCCCTATGCATAGGAAGTGGGTTAGACTTAAATGTGCTAGTCATATGCTTCATGATGCTCCCGTCATGTTTCAATTCTTATCTTTTATGGGAGCATCATTGTCATCATCATGCCTAGCTAGAAAGGCATTAACGAAAAGCGCTTGTTGGGAGAAAACCCAATATTTATCCTTACTGTTTTTGTGTGTCCACATGATTACGATACTGTATTAATCATGTTTTATAGCTTTTGTTTCAATAAAGTGCCAAGTAGAACCTTTGGGAAGACTTGGATGAAGTTTATATGATCTTGCTGTAGAAAACAGAAACTTTTGCGCTCACGAGAATAGCTGCCATGTTTTACTCGAGAGTGTTTTTAGGTTGATTATTTTTTGCAGATGATTAATAGACAAATTTCTCAGGTCCAGCAATTTATCTCATAATTTTTGGGGTTCCAGAAGTATACGTTCGATACAGATTACTACAGACTGTTCTGTTTTTGACAGATTCTGTTTTCATTGTGTTGTTTGCTTATTTTGATGCATCTATGGCTAGTATTAAGTGGTATGAACCATAGAGGAGTTGGAATACAGTAGGCTTTACACCAATATGAATTTAGAGTGAGTTCATTACAGTACCTAAGTGGTGATCTATTTTCTTATACTAACGGAGCTTACGAGTTTTGTGTTGAGTTTTGTGTGGTTGAAGTTTTCAAGTTTTGGGTAAGATTTCGATGGACTATGGAATAAGGAGTGTCAAGTGCCTAAGCTTGGGGATTCAAAAGGCACCCCAAGGTAATATTCAAGGACAACCAAGCAACTAAGCTTGGGGATGCCCCGGAAGGCATCCCCTCTTTCGTCTTCGTTCATCGGTAACTTTACTTGGAGCTATATTTTTATTCGCCACATGATATGTGTTTTTCTTGGAGCGTCATTTTATTTTGCTAGTTTCTGCTTTCTGTTAGTTAGAATAATGTTTTGCATCTTTAGTTTCAATAAAAAAGTCAAGGATAGCCTTTGCCATGCTTATTTTGCTAGTTTGCATGTTGCTGTTTGAAAACAGAAAGTTTACCGCTGTTGCGAAAATTCCCTAGAAAAGTCAGAGAATGGTATAACGTTGAATCTTTTTGCATATTAAGCTCTGATAAATTTATTACAGTGGGAATTTTAGTTCATAATTTTTTGAGTCAGGGAAGTATTGATACTCTTGCATTCTTTACAGACTGTACTTTTTTGGCAGATTGCTGTTATGTTTGCATTGTTTGCATATGTTTGCTTGTTTAATGATTCTGTTTGAGGATAGGAGTATTAAATATACAGAGACATTTAGTATGAAATGTTGAATAATAATTTTAGTGATTTTTTACAGTAGAAGATGATAAGTTTTTGCATTGGTTTATACTAACCTATCTCACGAGTTCTTGTTGAGTTTGTTGTGAATGAAGCTTTTGATAAAAAGAAGAGAAACCATGATATGAGAGGAATTAAGGAGACACAAAAGTTCAAGCTTTTGGATGCCCAAGGCACCACAAGATAATATTTCAAGAAGTCTCAAGCATCTAAGCTTGGGGATGCCCCGGTAGGCATCCCACCTTTCTTCTTCAACAATCATCGGTTAGTATCGGCTGAGCCTAAGTTTTTTGCTTCTTCACATGAGTTGTGCTATCCTTGCAATGTCATTTTATTTTGTTTTTCTTGCTGCTTGAAAACAATACCAAGATCTGAAATTCTTTAATAAGAGAGAGTCTTTGCATAGTTTCATAATTATTTTGCTACTCATTGGTCTTCACTTATATCTTTTTGGAGTAGTTTTTCATTTACTCGTGTGCTTCACTTATATCTTTTGAGCATGATAATTTTTGCTCTAGTGCTTCACTTATATCTTTTAGTGCATGGTGGTGGATTTGTTTTAAAGAAACTTTTGATCTCTCATGCTTCACTTAGATTAGTTTGAGAGTCTTTAATAGCATGGTAATTTGCTTAATGTTAATATACTTGGTGTTCAAGATATGTGAAACTTTCTTTTGAGTGAATTGAATACTAAGATAAGTTTGATGCTTGATAATTGTTTTGAGATATGGAGGTGATAATATCAAAGTCGGGCTAGTTGGGTGATTATGAATTTGAGAAATTCTTGTGTTGAAGTTTGCAAGTCCCGTAGCATGCACGTATGGTTAAAGTTGTGTAACAAATTTGAAACATGAAGTGTACCTGGCTTGTGCATCCTTATGAGTGGCGGTCGGGGACGAGCGATGGTATTTTCCTACCGATCTATCCCCCTAGGAGCATGCGCATAGTACTTGATTTTTGATGACTTCTAAATTTTTGCAATAAGTATATGAGTTCTTTTGACTAATGTTGAGTCCATGGATTATACGCACTCTCACCTTTCCACCTTTGCTAGCCTCTTCGGTACCGTGCATTTCCCTTTCTCACCTTGAGAGTTGGCGCAAACTTCGCCGGTGCATCCAAACCCCGTGATACGGTACGCTCTATCACACATAAACCTCCTTATATCTTCCTCAAAACAGCCACCATACCTACCTATTATGGCATTTCCATAGCCATTCCGAGATATATTGCCATGCAACTTCCATCATCATCATCATGACATACATTACTTTTGTCATATTGCCATTGCATGATCATGTAGTTGACATCGTATTTGTGGCAAAGCCACCATGCATTATTTTTCATACATGTCACTCTTGATTCATTGCACCATCCCGGTACACCGCCGGAGGCATTCATATAGAGTCACAACTTGTTCTAACTTTCGAGTTGTAATCCTTGTGTTGTAATCAATAGAAGTGTGATGATCATCATTATTAGAGCATTGCCCAAATAAAAAAATGAGACAGGCCAAAAAGAAAAAAAGAAAGGCCCAAAAAAGTAAATATAAAAAATTAAAAAGGGCAATGCTACTATCTCTTTTTCCACACTTGTGCTTCAAAGTAGCACCTTGTTCCTCATGTAGTGAGTCTCATATATTGTGCTTCAAAATAGCACCTTGTTCTTCATGTATGAGTCTCATAAGTTGTCATTTTTATACTAGTGGGAATTTTTCATTATAGAACTTGGCTTGTATATTCCTACGATGGGCTTCCTCAAATGCCCTAGGTCTTCGTGAGCAAGCAAGTTGGATGCACACCCACTAGTTTTCTTTTGTTGAGCATTCATAGCTCTAGTGCATCCATTGCATGGCAATCCCTACTCCTCATGTTGACATCAATTGATGGGCATCTCCATAGCCCGTTGATTAGCCTCGTCAACGTGAGACTTTCTCCTTTTTTGTCTTCTCCACAGAATCCCCATCATCATATTCTATTCCACCCATAATGCTATATCCATGGCTCACGCTCATGTATTGCGTGAAAGTTGAAAATGTTTGAGATTATTTAAGTATGAAACAATTTCTTGGCTTGTCATCGGAGGTATAGAAGTTGGGAACATCTTTGTGTGACGAAAATGAAGCATAGCCTAACTATATGATTTTGTAGGGATGAACTTTCCTTTGCCATGTTATTTTGAGAAGACATAATTGCTTGATTAGTATGCTTGAAGTATTATTATTTTTGTGTCAATATGAACTTTTGTCTTGAATCTTTCAGATCTAAATATTCATATCACAATTAAGAAGATTTACATTGAAATTATACCAAAGTATCACTCCGCATCAAAAATTCTTTTTTATCATTTACCTACTCGAGGACGAGCAGGAATTAAGCTTGGGGATGCTTGATACGTCTCCAACGTATCTATAATTTTTGATTGCTCCATGCTACTTTATCTACTGTTTTAGGCAATATTGGGCTTTATTATCCACTTTTATATTATTTTTGGGACTAACCTATTAACCGGAGGCCCAGCCCAGATTTGCTGTTTATGCCTATTTCAGTGTTTCGAGGAAAAGGAATATCAGACGGAGTCAAAACGGAACGAACTCAACTGGAGAAGTTATTTTTGGAAGGAAAGCCGCCTGATGGACTTGGAGTGCACGTCAGGAGATACGGGAGGTGCTCAGGAGGGTGGGGGGGAGCCCCCCCTGGGCGTGCCCCCTGCCTCATGGGACCCCAGTAGCTCCACCGACGTACCCCCTGCACCCATATATACCTACGTATCGTAAAACTTCTAGAACAGAACCTAGATCGGGAGTTCCGCCGCCGCAAACCTCCAGAGCCACCAAAAACCAATCGGGACCCTGTTACGGCACCCTGCCGGAGGGGGATCCCATCACTAGAGGCCATCTTCATCATCCTGGTGCTATCCATGACGAGGAGGGAGTAGTTCACCCTCGGGGATGAGGGTATGTACCAGTAGCTATGTGTTTGATCTCTCTCTCTCTCTCTCTCTCTCTCTCTCTCTCTCTCTCTCTCGTGTTCTCTCTCGTGTTCCTCTATGGCACGATCTTGATGTATCCCGAGATTTGCTATTGTAGTTGGATCTTATGATGTTTCTCCCCCTCTACTCTCTTGTGATGAATTGAGTTTCCCCTTTTGAAGTTATCTTATTGGATTGAATCTTTATGAGAACACTTGATGTATGTCTTGCAGTGATTATCTGTGGTGACAATGGGATATCATGTGCCACTTGATGTATGTTTTGGTGACCAACTTGCGGGTTCCACCCATGAACCTATGCATAGGTGTTGGCACACGTTCTTGACTCTCCGGTAGTAGCTTTGGGGCACTCTTTGAAGTACTTTTATGTTGGTTGGATGAATCTGAGATTGTGTGACGCATATCGTATAATCATGCCCACGGATACTTGAGGTGACAATGGAGTATCTAGGTGACATTAGGGTTTTGGTTGATTTGTGTCTTAAGGTGTTATTCTAGTATGAACTCTATGATGGATTGAGCGGAAAGAATAGCTTTATGTTATTTTACTACGAACTCTTGAATAGTTAGAACAGAAAGGATAACTTTGAGGTGGTTTCATACCCTACCATAATCTCTACGTTTGTTCTCCACTATTAGTGGCTTTGGAGTGACTCTTTGTTGCATGTTGAGGGCTTGTTATATGATCTATCTATGTTATTATTGTTGAGAGAACTTGCACTAGTGAAAGTATGAACCCTAGGCCTTGTTTCCTACCATTGCAATACCGTTTACGCTCACTTTTATCGCTTGCTACCTTGCTGTATTTATATTTTCAGATTACAAAAACCTATATCTACTATCTATTTTGCACTTGTATCTTCATCTCTTCGCCGTACTAGTGCACCTATACAATTTACCATTGTATTGGGTGTGTTGGGGACACAAGAGACTCTTTGTTATTTGGTTGCAGGGTTGTTTGAGAGAGACCATCTTCATCCTACGCCTCCTACGGATTGATAAACCTTAGGTCATCCACTTGAGGGAAATTTGCTACTGTCCTACAAACCTGTGCACTTGCAGGCCCAACAACGTCTACAAGAAGAAGGTTGTGTAGTAGACATAAAGCTCTTTTCTGTCGCCGTTGCCGGGGAGGCTAGGTAAAGGGTACTCACACTCCGTCCCTAAGCTCTTTTTTGGCGCGGTGAGTGCTTGAAGGTATATCTTTAGATCTTGCAATCGAATCTTTTTGTTTCTTGTTTCAGCACTAGTTTAGTTTATAAAGAAAATTACAAAAAAGTGGAGTTAAGTTTGTCTCATACGCTTCGTCTTTTTAATACCTTTCGTGAATTTGATGGAAAGGAAAATTGTGCTCAAGTGCTAGAAGAAGAATTACATAGAATGCTTGGCATAAAATATGTGAATGATGAGCATGATTGCAATGTTGTTAGTATGAATTCCCTGAATACCCATGATGCTAATGATATGCAAAGCCACAAGCTTGCGGAAGCTATGTTTGATGGAGATGATATTTTTTGTCCCCCAAGCTTTGATGAGCAAATTTACTATGATGATAGCATGCCTCCTACCTATGATGATTATATTGATGAAAGTGGGTTCGAAAGAGAGTCAACTTTAGGAAGTAGTTATCCAACTATTTTGGAGGATGTTGAATTTTATTGTGATGAATATGAAAGTGGATATGGAAGAGTGTCAACTTTATTTAGTGATTCCACTATCTTGGGATAGGTTTCAATCGATTATGATGAGAACGAAGTTGCTACTTATGATGATTATTGTGATGAAACTTATGCTATAAAAAGTAGTGAGGATTATATTTACAAATCTTGTCATGATTATGATTACCCTTTTTCTGAACATTACTCTTTTAATGTGGAAACAATTTTTAGTGTTCAAGTCTCTTATGATACTCCCACTACTATTCATGAGAAGAAATTTGCTTATATTGAGAATAGTAAATTTTCTATGTTTGTAGATCATGAAAAGAATGCTTTAGGTATTGGTTATATTGTTGAATTCATTCATGATGCTACTGAAAACTATTATGAGGGAGGAATATATGCTTGTAGGAATTGCAATAATATCAAGTTTCCTCTCTATGTGCTTAAATTCTTGAAGCTATGCTTGTTGTACCTTCCTATGCTAGTTGATTATTATTCCCATAAGTTGTTTGCTCACAAAATCCCTATGCATAGGAAGTGGGTTAGACTTAAATATGCTAGTCATATGCTTGATGAGATTGATAAACCTTAGGTCATCCACTTGAGAGAAATTTTCTACTGTCCTACAAACATGTGCACTTGCTGGCCCAACAACGTCTACAAGAAGAAGATTGTGTAGTAGAAATCACAAGACAAGAGAGACAACGAACAACGTTAACCTGAGTGGAATTCTAATAGCATCTCCAATACATGACGCAATATACATAACCACAAAGTGCTAGATGTAAAATACATCAAGCCGCTCATCTCTGAACTTAACTGTCGAAACTGAACTTAACTGTCGAAACTGAATTTTGCTGTCGAGACTGAATTTTGCTCTCGAAACCGAACACACTAGCAAGGTGAGGCTACATGTTGGTCGACTGACTTTTTCATCTCTGGTCAGTAGATTTTGCAGCCGTTGGATACGAAATCAAGGGCCTGCGGTTCATTTTCAACCTCCACCCCCGTGAGCCGGCAGCCACCACCGGCCAAACAGCAGCCCCCCACCGCCCGTGGCCGGCAGTGCGCCGCCCCACCCGCCCCGAAAACACTCCCCACCGCCGGTCCGCCGCCGCCCCGGCCATCCCTCTAGGCCCCCCGTGTCGAGCTTTTACTCTGGTGATCCCCACGCCAACGCCCCGCCACCACCAG
>NC_041381.1:605425030-605442916 GCF_002162155.2 Triticum dicoccoides | reverse complement strand
TGTAGCTAAATCGAAGCAGCATCGCAAGCAAGAGCAAGAGCGAGAGCAGCAGCGTGAGCAAGAGCAGACCAGGCAGGGGACCGAGAGAGCTAAAGCAGCAGCAGCTCCTACTGATGTGGACGTCGCCGCCGAGGGAGCAATGCTGGGGAGGAAGTGGTCGGCGATGCCGCCGTGGATGGAGCCACGCCGTGTCGGCTCGGGACCGAGCGCCGGCAGCACCGTGAGATCAAATCAAGAAGAAAATGCGGCGATTAGTGTACAACCTCTTTGGTGGTGCCGATTAGGCCGCAGCTTCATCCGAGGAAACGGTGATGATGATGCTCTTCCGGTGGTGCAGGTGAAGACGACGGTGTGGGAATGGAGGTGGCGTGAAAGACGAGGGGAACGTCGGGGCAGCTCCTTGGAGATGGAGGACGGGGTGGCTGAACTGGGGGGATGATGAGATCGACGACGGATCCTCATCCGGTACGGTGGATGAGGGACGTCGAGGTGTTGTTGTGAATGACGTCATCGGGGAAGAGGCTCCGGCTGGGTGGCGGACGGAGCAGGGTGTGGGGTTTTGTCGCGGGTTTTCGCGGCCTTGGTGTATGAATGGGTGAACGGATGGGATGGAAGTGGGGAACCATGGCTTAGAGATGCGCTTGTCCGAAATGTGGGGTAAGTTATGAAAGTACCCCCACCGATTTGTGGCGGTTCTTTCAGTTCAGGGGTACCATGGGCATTTCGCGTGTCGGGATTTCACAGGAGGTGGGAGTTTTCGCGCGCGTTGTAATTTCGGAATAGCAAGGCGCGGGTTGAGATGGAGGGAGTTGTCGGAGCACAATGAGACAAAGATATATCTTAAATATTCCGGGCTAACAAGGCGCGGGTTGAAGAGGCGGGAGTTTCGCAGCACGATAGACAGAGACAGTAGCTTGAATTTTCGGCATAACAAGGCGCGGCTTGAAATTTCGGAAGAACAATCTTAACGTGTACCCCCCAAAAAAGACAATTTGCACCTCAACACGCACAACACACACATAAACACCATTTAGACTAGAGTAAGGTACACGTGCATTGCACGCATGAGATTTGGCAACCAAATTATGAATAAATACCACATTATAGCATGCAAGCTTTGAGTCATATATGCATGATGTAGATGTTCGTTTAATTCTTATAGTTCATTTCATTCAAAATCATCTAGTTTTTATAAGAAAGCTAATCTATTTTAAGATTCTGGAATTGTGCGTTGTAAAACATAAAGTAAAAAACAAATAATGGCAAATCATGTAGAAAAACATTTGGGAAATTCTGATACGGAAGATTCTAGAACAAATAAGAAGTGCTTGTGTTTTGATGTTTGTGCATTATGCTTAAGTTCCACCATGGAGTCTTTTATATTATACATGTGGTGAAATCTAGTGGAATCTAGATGATATCCAACGGCCAGTAGTGCTCAAATTTGCCATCTTTGGACCATCGGATTCGCCTCATCTAATGACCATCTTTCAAAGTTAAAGTTACCTGCACACAATATTAAAAAAATATAAAATAATATATATAGGGGGTATAGATATAGATATGTGATGCGAAATCCGCCCATCATCTCCAATTAGAATAGTGTGTCCATGCACGGATGCGACGTGGCCAAATGATGTCTGCCATCGGTATCCCAAATTCAAATCAGTCTGACCTTCTTCAATGTGTATACATTACAACATGCTCGTTTCCAAACCACACCGCGCAGATCTCTGTTATATTCATGCATGCATGGGTTTCAAACATCAGGATCTCTTATTCAAATATTTGAATTCAACTTTACATTGATTATGACCTCACCTATTCTTTTACACCCACACAGTAGTCTTCTCTTTATAATTGTACCACTAACTTTCTCTCGTGCATGCATGCACACACACTATCAGTCGGCATTATCCATCGCACGCATGCAATCTTTTTCTTCGGGTCGGTCTCCCATGAAGGCACACACCCACACACATCCCCCTCTCCATCATATCGGGCATTCTTTATCTCTCATGCGTGCATGCGCAATGATCGATGTTCCTCTATGTATGTGTGTATATAGCTAGGTCTTTCATAGTTTTCCACACAAACCGATCAATTGATATATCCAGTGAGGTCTGACCCTCTCTCCCACGTCCACATCGATCAATCTATAACTCTCTATATAGGATTAATATATATAGCTAATACACCCACATTAATTATATATCCAACGTCGCCCTCTCATCATCCATGCCTTCCGCTTCATCTCTCAGACGTGTGCACAATGGAAAAGACAGGGGCAATAAGGGCCCTGCCCCCCCCCCTAACATCACTATATATCGAGGCTAATATGAATGTGGTCATTAGACAATTGCTGCTAAAAATGGTTTAAGTTCATGAATTGACCCTCCTCGTAAAGGATTAGCAATGCTTGGCCCCTAGCTCATTTATTTTTCATGGCTCCGCCACTGCGTGCAACAGCGCACGTGTTCGCCCCCTCTCTCTAATTATCGATCTCGCACTTGTGCATTCCTTCATAGTCTCCCTCCACTCGGCCCTTCGCACCATCTTCTAGCCCCCCACCGGATTTTGCCACATGTACAATCTAGCAGACTCCATGGTTGAACTTAAGCATAATGCACAAACCTCAAAACAACAGTGGTTCTCTTTTGTTCTAGAATCTTCCGTATCATAACTGCCCAAACTTTTTTTCTAGTTGAATTGCCATTATTTGTTTTTACTTTATGCTTTACAACGCACAATTCCATGAATCATAAAATAGATTAAGGGCTTCTTTGATTCAAAGGATTCTCAAAGGAATTTCGGAGGATTCTAATCATTAGGAATTTTTCCTATCTTGGTTGTTTGATTCGTAGGATTGTAAACCATAGGAATTTTTTCATATGATTCATTTGCACTAGATTTCAAAGAAACATCCCATCCACTCAAACCTGTTTGAAAGAATTCTGCGTTTTTTCTATGCACAATCAAACACTCGTACAATCCTATAGGATTCAAGACGACATTCCACTATAATCCCATGTTTTTCCTATTCCCGCGTTCTTAGCTTTTTTATAAAAACTAATTGATTTTGAATGAGATGAACTATAAGAATTAAACGAAGGGCTACTTCAGGCATATATGATTCAGAGCTTACATGCTATAGTGTGGTATTTATTCATAATTTGGTTGCCAAATCGGATGCGTGCAATGCACGTGTACCTTACTAGTACTTCGAGTATGTGCAAAACACGTAAATTAGAATACCAATGGCACGCTACACAGTGTCTCTCTTACAGTTCATGAAGCCACGTGGCACATGTGGAGGCGTTGTCGTGACTTCCTTGCGTGGATTGATCACAGTGACGTGCTGCTGGTTCCAGAAGAATGTACTCGTCCTCCCTGAGCCATATTGGCGGTACATGCATGAAGCGAAGATGTGCACCCACGACACGCACGCACTCATTCCCTCGCACGCACATGCGGGTACACGGGCGGACGCAATTTTCTACCAAGATCCACCCCATGTGATAATTTGACGCGTGTAAAGTCGTTCACTTCATTGATGGTCAATTAATACAGTGCATGCAAATTGAGTGGACGTGAGGGCAGAAGAAAGACATTATTACTCCACTGCGCGCATGCGAGTAGTTAAATCGTGGGTTGCTAGTAGTACTTCCATTGGTCTCCTTCGTATTTTGTGCCAATTTTTGATAGTAACATAATATTTACGCATTTGAGCAGTGCAGTACTTGAAATTTATGTTCCGCTAAACTCATCGAGAGCCATTTCGGGCCTCGAAACCAAAACCATCAATTAATCTTTACCTTGTTCCCATCACATTCGAAAGCCTGCTCACACCTACTAGTATGTACCAAACCTGAACGTGTTCCCACTATGCAAGTATTAGTACTAGTGCTAGTACTTAGGTTATAAAAAGGGGAACTACCTAACCGAAAATTACTCTACCTTTCCTCCTCATAAGTGCTTCTTCTTCGTCCGTCGTTGCCATGGCCGGTGAGCAGAGATCTAGATTGAGAACTACTCGTAACAAGGGAGCGGCAACCAAGGCTGCGGGAAAAAAAAGAGGGCTCGCCGCCACGCAGAGACCTCGAAAGATCTCTCACAGGCAGGCGATGGCTCCCAGGAGTGCCCTAGCCTCGGAGGCGAACATGCCGATCCGGCGGAGCTGGAGTCGTTATCCCTCGACGGCATGCCCAATCAGCTCAAGAAGCACCTCAATAAGCAGAAGGAGTGCATCCAAGGCTTGATGGAGTTGCTTAAGGAGAGCCTCGACGACATGCCCGCTGAGCTCAATCAGCACGGGGAGTTGACCGTCGGCTTGGTGATGCTGCTGAAGAAGAGCATTGCCTCGAAGAAAGGCGACCGGTGAAATCCTGCGACTTCAGGAGGACAAGGCGAAGCTCTGCCACGAGATTGACCTGTTGAAGGAGAAGAACACCGGTTGGAAGAAGCTGCACGAGAATAGTAGTTCCTTGATGAAGATGCTGCAGGCCCTCATCATGGAACAGAAGGAGGAGTTGGCGAAGCTCCGCATAGAGCACCCGGCTGCTGTCCAGGTACGTAATGCGCCCGTGGAACAGATGATGAAGGCTCGCGTTGAGAAATCCCGCGTCACGGACAGAATGAAGATGATGGCGGAGGAGACGCGCAAGGAAATGGAGGTCGTGGAGGCGATGAAGAAGCAGTTACGACTCCACGGCAAAATAGATCATTTGGGGTGATAATCTTCCTTCTTCTTTTGCTCATGTGTTTCATCTTTTGCTTCAGGTGTTTCACTGCACGTGTCACATTCTCTGCGAGGCATGAATAGAACAATTTTTTTGAGGGAATGAATAGAACAATGCTAACAATGGCCCTGTTTGGATACTCTAACTCAGTTAGAGGTTAGAGTTAGATTCTAACCCTGAACTAACCCTGAACTAACTCTAACCAAAGAGGTGTTTGGATGGCAGGGTTAGATGGAGCACAGATACGGCGAGGCGCCTTCACGGGCGGTGCGAGAGGGAGGGAGGGAGAGGACGAGAAGCTTCGAGGAAGTGGGGAAGGATATGCTGCAGGAAGAGCGAGAGAAAATGTGTTTTTTAATGTCCCCGAGAAGAACTAACCCGAATAAGCACCTCTTGGGTGGGTTAAATTTTTTGGATGAGTTAGATGCATCTAACCCAAACTATCCCTCCTGTTTGGATACTTTTTGGTTAGTTGAGTTCAAACTAACCCAAACTAACTCTAACCCATGGATCCAAATAGGGCCAATGAGATTACTAGCAAATTAGATCATTTTTTAATGCCATATGGCATTGGGCTGCCGTGTTTCGTGCTCCTTCGCCGCAGTACTACTCGAGTGGAAAACTTCAGTATACCACACGGTTCTTTGCTCCTCCTCGATCAGGTCGTCGACGCATTTATACGAGCAATAAAATCACAAGGCCCCGCCTTCCAGCAGTAATGAGCCGTCAAATCACAAAGGCCCTCGCCTCTCGTGAAACCGACCAAGCTAGACTGCCCGCCCTCAAGGCTTTTAAAAAATGTATACTTTTGTACAGCAATAGTATCGATGGATTGCGCCATGGAGCAAAACTTGAAATTAAAAAAAGGTGGTACATAGAGAGAGCGCTCGTTGCCAAATTATGCATATAGTACTATTAAAAAGGCTAGTCACAATAATGGTGTCCAGCACAACCCACCCCTCAAATAAAGCTAAGCACCCTGGAATTGTTTGACAAAACTAAGCACCCTAAAATTCTTTGACAACTAAACTGCTGGCTATATGATGCTGGCCATATATATTATACGTATATAATGTGAAGAAACGAGTGGTAGTACTATACCAACTAAAAGATGAAATGTAAGAAATACTAGTATGTATGTACTCAAGAGTTAAAGTAACAAGAAGAAACATAACATAGTTCTGCTGGGGGCTCACCACAACACACCCATCAAATTAAATTAAGCACACCTGAAATTAAAGTTTGCAACTATTCCGGTAGACACTGCATTAGAACCACCATGAGCAACGACACTGCCACCTTACTCGGAGTCCTCGTCCACGTCCTTGACTTCGTCCTTGTCCCTCTTCCTCTTGGCCAATACTTCTTTGCTTGAACCGCACACTTGGTTGTTGCTCTTCATCCGACCCTTGTAGATATTGAAGCAAAGGTAGCCATCCATTGCAACGTAGTGGATGTGGTCTATATCTAGTACATTCCGCTGCCATGCATGACGATGAAACGTGTATGGAGGTTTCTCCAGTTTACTGTACGAAGGATGAACCATGGCTCCTGCTAGGGTCAGCATTGAAGGCTGACGAGGCAGCCGATTCTTATGGAGGTCGAAGGTGTTGCCTACAATGAGGCCTATCCGACGCAGGACTTCTTTGTCGTTACCAAAGTCTACAGTAATGAATTTGACTAGGTTGCTCTTGAGGAAGTCCTTAAAATCCTGGCACTCAACATCGGCATGGCATATGTGGTAGACTAAGCATAAGTCATGCACGCAAACCTGGATCACGGTGGGCTTCTTCCTCTCTTCGTCCTTTAGATCCTTCTCTCGCCCGAGGACTGTGGTGTACTCAACATCTAGCCAGAGACCCACTCATCATCTGAGTCTTCGAACATGCGTCTGAAGCGAGAAAGGCATCCTTTCACCGTCGCGGAAGAACGGGTGTAGATGATGTCAAACTCATCGCCGGTGATGGTTCTATCCTTGTACTCACCGCCGATCGTGGAGATTTGGGACGCCATGCATTTGGGAGGAGGGTTAGGACTAGTGGAACTGCCATAATGCGAATGGACGGGACGACTAGGAGCGAACCACCGTAGTATTAAAGGACGTGCGGGGACGAGTAGGAGCGAACTGCCAGCGTGCGAACGGCAGGGTAGTAGCTTTCCTTTCTCCCATGATACGGGCTTCCGAGAGCCCTTGGATTTGAGATCGAACGGTTGCATGGCGTGATTCTAGACCTATGGGTGAATATCCTATCGTGGAGGGTTATTCTGCAAATTTTCAGCAACTTAGCATGCGACCGTTTGATCTTAGATCCAAGGGCTGCCAGCACCCCGTATCATGGTCGCGCCTACCACGACCGTCACGTCGCTCACGCGGTCATGCCCTTGGAGATTTAACACGGTGCGTTAGGCTATCTGATATTGGCATGTCATACATAGTCATCACTTAGTCACTCATACTACAACAAGGTTGGCTATAAGGTTGGCTATAAGTGTATTTATTTATTTTACTCCTCTCTATCTCTTTCTTCGTACTCCCTCCGTCCCATAATATAAGAACGTTTTTTACACTAGTGTAGTGCCAAAAACATTCTTATATTATGGGACACAGGGAGTACTAGTATTTATTGCATTTGCCAAGGAGTGATCTCTTCCAATGAAATGGTGTTGCTAAGTTTGCTTCATTTAATTAGCTATAGACTCAAAATTGTCTTTTCACCTAGGTACACGCGCTTAGCACCATTTCTTCCTTGGGTCACCAAATTTGCCACATCAGACTTTATGCCGATGTGGCAAGATTAGCACCTGTAGGAGCAAGTAAGTACTACAATAGTGGGCTATAAGCCCGCTTTACATGGCATTTTTGCATGTGTGGAGGAAAGAGGCAAGGAAAAAGTGGAGACGTGGGCTCTCATGCAAGAGCCAGCCTCAACTACATGGTGGAGCATTGGGAGAGGCACCTGTATGGAGGTGGTCAGGAATCGGGAGACTCACGCCGATCATAGCGCCGCAGTTAAAATGATAATGGCAAGTAAAATCACGGGGCCCCACCTGTCCAGCAGTAACTCGCTATCAAATCACATAGCCCTATGTTTGCAGCAGCCTACTCCCTCGTCTTCTCGCATCTCTGTCAAACTGACTAGGCAGAACTGCCCCGCCGCCTACCGCGCAGGAAAAGCCCCGCCCTCGACTTTTAAATAGTATACAGTATACTAATTTTGTATCCATGGATTGCGCCCGCGCCATGGAGCAAAGTGTCTAGAAAATGGCGGTACACATGTATGGAGTATACAGCACGCCCGTTGCGTTCGTGTCGCACCCCAGACGGTCGGTCGGTCTGGCACGCTGCTCTCTGAATGGAACGTGCGTCATATTGCGTTTGCACACACATGTGGGACGGCAATTGAGAACCGACCATAGGCACACTCCCCGGCCCTGCAAGTTGGGTGACTTAATAGAATAGGGAGACGAGCGATAGTACTAGAGAAGTGTTGTACTACGTTGGTGCCTGGACGATCCCTGCAAGACACGGAAGATCAGTCCGTCCATGCATGTGACCAGACTCCAGCAGACACGCCTGGATTGGCTATCGTCTACATATCGTCTAGGTTGTGTTGTACATGGCTGTAGTTGTGGTGAGAAATCTCAAAAAGGTTTCTTGGCATCTCACAAAATTAGGTGTCATGTGCTTCGGATCACTGTGAGGGTTAAACAGCGACAACTGAGTTGGGCTAGTCATTGGGGGCACATGCACGAATAGTGACTACTCGGCTGCCATCTTGGTCAAGCCGGCTATGTTAATTAGGACATCTATCGACGGGCCCGTTTTCTACGAGTTTATCTTTAATTTGAGTTTTGTTCCTCGTCTAGTTTGTCCGTCAGGATTCATGTTGTCTCCTTTGGGCAGCGAGGTTATGATTTCTTGTCATGTGGCATTTTTTCGTGTTATATGTTATAATCCGGCGCTTCAGATCAAAATGACGACAATTGTGCCTCCGGGCCACGTGCATGAAGACTTCTCGACAGTCATTGACGAGGTCAAGCTGGCTCCGGTAGACAAAAGAAAACTAGTGCTACTCCACTATATAGGCAGGAGCCTCCGCGCTTGCTTGCTAGTGTTGCTCTATTCACACTGTCTCGGCCTCTCCAGATCTAAACACGACAGCGGTGGACACACACACACACACTCTCTCTCTCTCTCTGCTCACCGCTGGTCACAGATACAGCCGGATCCGGGGAAGGTGAGAAGGTGCAACGTTCACGCGGTCGTCCTTGGCGACGGCTCTTACCCACTGTTGGGCGCGTCCCAATTAGCCTGCCTTGTCGTTCTCTCCCAAGCACCGCTGGCGAGGGAGGGCCTCCGACCCCTTCTTCCTCACTGCCGTAGTGTGGGCAGATCCGGCCTCCCACCGCCCACCTAGCGACATCCCGGCGACCATCAGGTATAACTTCCCTCGAAACCAGCCTTGCTCTACTTCCCGAGCTCCTGACGTCGCTGCATTTGTATCTTTTACTATTTCTCAGGCCCCCTCGTAGATAGGATCGATCGGCTGTTCGAAAACCACCTAATGTTTTTACATTTAAGAGGTAAAACTAGTTCATGCACTCGAATCTAGTACTACTTGGTTCAAAAAAGGAAGAAAGGGGGTGGGGTGGGTGAGGATTTGTCACCTGAATCTAGGACTTGGTCGAAAGAGGAAATAATGGGGGCGAAAAGTAGCAGAGACTGGCTATCCAACTAGTCTCTAGGTCTAATAGGGTAATAAAGGGAAACGCTGTACAAACTCAATATAAACCCGATCTATTGGTTGAAAAAGGAAAGAAACTGGGGACTGGGGGACAAGTCAACAGAGTAAGTCCAGCACTAGATTTGCTAGCCTCACACAGTATAAGGTGGCTATACCGAACAAAAATGGGACCAACCCAGATATCCTGTTCCAATGTTTGTTGCCCCGAGCCACTCTTATGTAATGCCACTGGTAAAATGTAGCAGTCGCACTGTTAAAAGTAAGGACACGTTAAACCAATGTTGTTTTCAATGTAATGCCTCCAGTAATATGAATCAATGGCACTTCTTTACATGTCCTGCTAAAATTTCCCATTAAGATAAGTTGGTTCTTTTCGTTAGAAATGCAACTGTCCTGGTCCGCCTACTCTCCCATGCCTAAAGTAATGTCGTATTTAACGGTTGTCATAGTTAATCCTAATGCCCACACTAATATCTAGCAATGCCATTGCTTCAGAAATTGCTACTGTCCTTGTAGGATTGCCATTCAGATAAGGAACATGCTTCTTTTCATTTGATGCATGTTTCATCACTTGTTAGTCACCCTCCTTTCCACCATTTTTGTGCAAACAGAGATATACATTTCACGCTCGATCTTAGTTGAACTGCACAAATGATATCCAAATTATAGTTGAGCATTCCAGGAGCTTCACAACCAACCTTGATGTTGCTCAATTTTATTGCAACTAGTGAAGAAGAAGCTCTGTGGGTTTCGTTTTCTGATGGAAATGGAACCGGGGATGGAGCCCTTCTCTTAAAAAAATTGAAGAAGAAGCTGTTAGCTCACGGGACATTGCTTCATTTCAGGTGAACTGCACCAAAAGGTCCCATGAATTGAATCATCCATGTAGGTGACTGAAAGAGCCAGCTTCAGCATCCCAGTCTAAGCACCCCCGGCCTCCATCCTTGCGACGCACGGTACACCTCGTTTGCCACCTGCTCGACCCTAGTGTCACTGATAAAATGAAGTAATAATACAGTTAAAATAGAGCGAGTGTCATCTCTATCATTTCATTTCCAATGTAGATAAAGAAAGTGCTTCTCTTTGTTAATGTATGTTTCATCAACTAGTCCCATTGTTAATGTTTAAGCGTTTCTGCAAACTAGGGTGCTTAATTTTAGTTGATATGTACAAAAATAGAGATTTGAATGTCTCAATGCGCCTCCTTGTACTACCGTTGTACACTGATATTCATCACTGGCAGAAGGTGTATCTGGGAGACTTGGGACAATGTCCAGTATGAGGCGTCGCAGGGCCCATCTCGCCCTCGCCACATGGCATACTATGATACTATCGCAATATTTTCTTATATTTATTTTGTGTGTTTCATCAACTAGTGCCACTATAATTTAATCACACGTTTTCATTATCTGTGCAAACAGGGTTATTCAGCTGCATTTTGGTGGGACTGCACAAATGTATGTATGGAACCGGCATATATGCAGAGTGCAAGGTGTGCCAAGTAAAAATTACTAACACCAACCATGCTGCATGCACGCATTGGCATCCACCACCACCAGTGGGATGTGTGGTGCTCTCTGTGGACGAATCTTTCTCGGTAGCAAATCCTCTAACCAAATACTAGTAGCTTGTATTGGCAGTTTTCTAGGGAGTACTCTTTTCTAAAAGAAGCACCAATCTATTTTTTCTTTATTCATACACTGTGTCACAACTTTGACCCAAAGGTCCACAGCTATTTTAGGGTGATTGGCATAGTACTAGGAGACTGATTGTAAGCATGATTTTCATTAGTTGTCACACTGATTATAAGCATGAGCAGGTGGAAGATTAGGTTAGTGCGAAGCTTACCTTAAACCCTACCACCGCTGTTGAAACAAGGCGAGCATCGAGGGAACCGTGGAGACGGCAGGGAGCGATGTCGCTCCATCCGGCCTCCTCTTGCGGTGGGAGAATGAATGCTCCTGTGGCTCCGGCTGGCTCTGCACCCTCACGAACGACACACCATACTCGATCGATTCGTTATCCTCTGGGTGCTCGACCTTCGACCTGTACGCCCACCACCTCCGCCTGACTATCGCCTTGGGCGAATCTGTCTGCTCCATCGCCCAGAGGAGATACTCGATGAACTCGGAGGACTGCGGCGTGACTGTCGCCGAGGAGTACATGTACATTGCCGCCCTCATCACCGCCGTCTCGCTCGTTTGCATACATTGCCACATGTCCCGCACCATCCTCGAAATCTCCCACTCATTGTCAAACCAACTAAGGATCTCCTTCAACTTGGCTAACTTTGCCTGGTCGCCGCTAGCGATCTGCCTGATTCGTTGTTGCATACTCTTCATATATATCCTTCTGAGTGGTCCGGTGCTAGCTTTGGAAGATGGGAGGAGAGATGATGGTCTTGCAGTAGAGAAGAGGGAGAGGCGAGATGGTGGTTTTGGAATGGAGATGATGGAGAGGAGAGAAGGTGGTTTTGCAATGGAGAAGATCAGAAGAGGGAGAGGCGAGATGGTGGTTTTGGAATTGAGATTATGGAGAGGAGAGGAGGTGGTTTTGCAATGGAGAAGATCAGAAGAGGGAGAGGCGAGACAGTGGTTTTGGAATGGAGATGATGGAGAGGAGAGGAGGTGGTTTTGGAATGGAGATGATGGAGAGGAGAGGAGGTGGTTTTGCAATGGAGAAGATCAGAAGAGAGAGAGGCGAGACGGTGGTTTTGGAATGGAGATGATGAAGAGGAGAGGAGGTGGTTTTGCAATGGATAAGAGGGAGTGGAGCGTGCGGCAGCGATTTAGGATTGGACGAGAGGGCCTGCGCGCTGTGACTGGATCAAAATCAAAATCAATTTACCTTCAATTAAGAAAGCGACCCCACATTAACTAGTCTCCCTTTTATTCTGGGTCATAATTGACCATGATTTTTGCACATAAAATATATGTTATACGTTGCAAAAATAATATAATTTGGAAGTACATTCAGATACGAACCAAATGATACAATTTTTGGTGACATGCATTCACATTTTGCTTGTCAAATACAGTACATGGTCAAACTTTGACCCAAATACGCAAAACAACAAAAAAATACTTCCAAGACCAGCGCCGCTCTTCCGCTCTTCTCCTCTTAAACCACCGCCACTCCTCTCCTATTCCAATCTAAATCCAGCGCCGCTCCTCTCCTCTTCCATTTCAAAACCACCGCCCCTCCTCTCCTATTCTAGTCCAAAACCAGTGTCGCTCCTCTCCCATTCTAATCCAAAACCAGCGCTGCTCCTCTCCTCTTCCATTCAAAAACCACCACCGGCGAGTGAAGGTGTTGTGGAGAAGTAGATTGATGGAGGAGTACAACTAATACGTGAGGATCGCAGACGGCGACCATGTGAAGCTAGCTAGGATGTTGGAGATACAGTCTTGGTTTGACAACAAGGACCAACTAGCGGTGACGGCGACATCCATGGACAAATATCTGCAACAGAGCGAAAAGGCAGCGATACTCCCAGAGGGAATCTCGCCGGAGTACATAGAGCTACTCCTCTGGGCCATGGAGCAAACAGATTCACCGAATCCGATCGTGAGGGAGAGATGGCGGGAGCAAGGTTGTCAGAATCGCGATTCTGTTGTATGATTCTACGACTTTACGATCCAAATTAACCCCTTTGATTCTACGATTTTGGTTCATAGAATCTACGTTTCTACGATCCTGATAGTGAAGATTCTATGATTTGCGATTCTACCATCGGAGCTCCGATCCGATTCAAGATCACGATTCTGACAACCTTGGGCGGGAGTATCGATCCCAGATGTAGCATCCACCAGAGATTGAAGGATCAAGAATCTACAGGGTGTCGTTTGTGAGGGTGTCCTGCTAGAGCGAGCCGGTGGAGTCTTCGTCGACCGAACCCAACTGCAAGAGGAGAAAAGCAGTTGGCCCGACGACGCTTCCCTGCCATCGTCTCCATCGCCGTTCACATCGTCTCACGGGGCGGCTGTCTGCCGCCGAGGAATAGGAGGGGGCTGCCCCCCCCCAAGCCCAATAGTCGGGCAGGTTGTGAATTGTCGGGAGGATCTTAGGGTTGTCAGTATTTGCAGGTTGTAAGTGTGTTTTGTGTTGTGTATTTTGAGAGTACTTTCAGATATGAATGTCTTTTGAATTTCAGATTTGCAGCATTGAGCATATGAAGTATTTTATGAATTCTAGAGATCTATTTTTAGCACTTAAAAAATGTAGTTTCATAGGAATATAAAAGTGCAGACAATGTGATTCTCAGAGAAGAAACTGCAAGTTTCAGTTTCAAATAAGAAACTGCAAGTTCAGTTTCAGATAAGAAACTACAACTTTCAGAGGCAGAGCATTTATATTAACATGGCCTTTTCAAACGGGGTTAACATCATGTTGGAAGTTTTATTCATGGTCGAAAATGGAACTACCAGCCAGTTAACATCATCTGATCAACATTCATGCATAGCACATCTTCATATGATGCATAGTCAAAATGCCCACACAATGTCGAGTGTGCGAAACATAGAAAAATCGAGGGACAAAGTTTTGGCAAGTGTTGGATGTGGTTTTGGGCTGCCCCGTCTAGGCTTTCATTTTTAACATGCGCAGCCCACGACCTCGGATGGGAGGTCCATAGGCCTGTTTGTATTTTCTTAGGGCCATCATGTATCGACCGGCCTATGGACCTCCCATCCGAGATTTTATTTTTGGCAGCCCAATTTAAGTATTTCTTTTGAAGAAAACGCAGAGGTTTGTACTATTTTTCTATATAAGAATAGGAATGCCAGGTCCAACTTATGTTTCCCTTCTAACTATATTATATATATTTAAATTATTTTATATGTTATTATATATTATTTTTATTGTCATCATATATTTAACAGATACTTACATATGTAAGAAAACAATATCCCACATCTTATTAACTTATAAAAAAAATTCTTAACAAATAAAATCCTGGATTGTTTTGGCACAAAAATCCTAGTGATTGTGTACAAAAGCTTGGTAAGATTTAAGGACGAATGTAATAATATCACTTATTATTTAAATATATTTATAACAAAATGCTCAGCTCCTTTTTATTTTTTGATAACATTGCTGGCCCAACCCAACATTATAATTAGAATCAGCCCAGCAAAAACGTGTATTTCAAGAAAGTGCAAATGGCCTGTAATTTTTTAGGATATAAAATAAATGGGTTGCATGGACGCTACATTATTTGTTCACCCAGCCCAGCTAATGGCTGTAATTCAAAAAAAACAAAGATCAAATTGACTGTAAATTCTACCGCGCAAAAAAAAAGACTGTAAATTCTGAAAAAATGGGTTGAATACGTGCCACATTTTTGGAGGCTGAAATGTGGGCCAATAGGTCGAAACCAACGCAAGTCATTGTCAACTTAGTCAACAAATGGTTCTGACATGTTAGCCGTTGGATTTACATCCAACGACCGGCATCCATCTTCAATCTCTCGTCTTCTTCGTCCAGCGCCGCCGGGACCACCTCCTGCCTCCTGCTACTAGCAGCTCTGCTTAGCACGCTTCGCTATGAAGCGCTACTCCACCGTTGGACAGGCCATCCCTCCATCCCACCACACCTCCTGTTCTTCCCCACCGACTGCCAAACCAGACCGCACTAGAACCAGTTAACCCTCGTACACCTCTCCGTCTACGACTCTACTCCCGCGTCTTCCCATCTCCGGCTCGCTGCTGTCCGGGGCCTCGTCGTTGTCCACCACCTTGGATGCGCTCGGCGTGGCGTGGTCAACATGGTCAACGAACGACACCATCGGACGTAGACTATGCGTGGAGAGGCTGACAGCTAGGTCCACGGCCACACACAAGGAAATGCCTCCTTATTACGCGCAAAATAATGATTTCTCCACCTGACATCTGGGACCCACCGGAAGGGCCTCTATATTTCACGAAAAAAACGTGCCCCCCGCTGACATGTCGGAGCCACCAGCTATCTTCGCATGCAAGGAAGTGCCTCCTTATTACGCACAAAAAAATGAATACTCCCCCTGCCAGCTGGAACCCAGCATAGTGGGAGGCTGACTTGTGGGCCTACCAAGTTGACGGGGACGGAGGGCTTTGTCAACTTAGTCAATATGAACGATTCTAGCTCCTGTTACCGTACGGTGTTCATCCAAAGGCCGTAGTGCTTCTTCCACCTCTGGTCTTCTTGCTCCAGCCGCCCAAACCAGCGCCGGTCGTGCCGCGTGCTCCTGCCTCCCGTAGCCGGTTGTGATGCCGCGGAGGCCTCACCGCCCCCTACTACTCCCACCGCTGGCCAGGCCATCCCTCTACTCACCCACACCCCCTGTTATTCTGCGGCGACAGCAGCCTCACACTGCAGCAGAACCAGTGAACCCTCGTACTCCTCTTCGCGTGGGCATCCACTGCTGCGTCTTCCCCGGCTCTGAGTCATCCCCTTCCTAGGCCTCGCCATCGTCCACCACCGTGGTGCTCTCGGCGCGGCATGGTCAACATGGTCAAGGAATGACTTCCATCGGACGTGGATTGTACGTGGAGAGGCTGACAGCTGGGTCCACGACCGCAGCAAGGAAGTGCCTCCTTATTACGCGCAAAATAATGATTCCTGACCGACCGGACGGGCCACCGTATTTCGTGAAAAAAATGTTTCCCCTGACTGTTGGGACCCACCAGCTACATCTTCGCACACAAGGTAGTGCGTTCGGGTAAAAAAAATGATTCTCCCCCTGACTGCTGGGACCCACCAGCTACATCTTCGCATGCAAGGAGGTGCGTCCGGGCAAAAAAAACGATTCGTCCGCCTGACTGCTGCCGAGGAGTACATGTACATTGCCGCCCTCATCACCGCCGTCTCGCTCTTTCGCATACATTGCCACATGTCCCGCACCATCATCGAAATCTCCCACTCATTGTCAAACCAACTAAGGATCTCCTTCAACTTGGCTAACTTTGCCTGGTCGCCGCCGGCGATCTGCCTGATTCGCTGTTGCATCCTCCCCATAAATGTCCTTCTGAGTGGTCCGGTGCTAGCTTTGGAAGATGGGAGGAGAGAAGATGGTCTTGCAATAGAGAAGAGGGAGAGGCGAGATGGTGGTTTTGGAATGGAGATGATGGAGAGGAGAGGAGGTGGTTTTGCATTGGAGAAGATCAGAAGAGGGAGAGACGAGACGGTGGTTTTGGAATTGAGATTATGGAGAGGTGAGGAGGTGGTTTTGCAATGGAGAAGATCAGAAGAGGGAGAGGTGAGACAGTGGTTTTGGAATGGAGATGATGGAGAGGAGAGGAGGTGGTTTTGGAATGGAGATGATGGAGAGGAGAGGAGGTGGTTTTGCAATGGAGAATATCAGAATAGAGAGAGGCGAGACGGTGGTTTTGGAATGGAGATGATGGAGAGGAGAAAAGGTGGTTTTGCAATGGAGAAGAGGGAGTGGAGCGTGCGGCAGTGATTTAGGATTGGACGAGAGGGCCGGCGCGCTGTGAGTGGATCAAAATCAAAATCAATTTACCTTCAATTAAGAAAGAGACCCCACATTAACTAGTCTCCCTTTTATTCTGGGTCATAATTGACCATGATTTTTGCACATAAAATATATGTTATACGTTGCAAAAATAATATAATTTGGAAGTACATTCAGATACGAACCAAATGATACAATTTTTGGTGACATGCATTCACATTTTGCTTGGCAAATACAGTACATAGTCAAACTTTGACCCAAATACGCAAAACAGCAAAAAAATACTTCCAAGACCAGCGCCGCTCTTCCGCTCTTCTCCTCTTAAACCACCGCCACTCCTCTCCTATTCCAATCTAAATCCAGCGCCGCTCCTCTCCTCTTCCATTTCAAAACCACCGCCCCTCCTCTCCTGTTCTAGTCCAAAACCAGTGTCGCTCCTCTCCCGTTCTAATCCAAAACCAGCGCTGTTCCTCTCCTCTTCCATTCAAAAACCACCGCCGGCGAGTGAAGGTGCTGTGGAGAAGTAGATTGATGGAGGAGTACAACCGATACGTGAGGATCGCAGACGGCGACCCTGTGAAGCTAGCTAGGATGTTGGAGATACAGTCTTGGTTTGACAACAAGGACCAACTAGCGGCGACGGCGACATCCATGGACAAATATCTGCAACAGAGCGAAAAGGCAGCGATACTCCCGAAGGGAATCTCACCGGAGTACATAGAGCTGCTCCTCTGGGCCATGGAGCAAACAGATTCACCGAATCCAATCGTGAGGGAGCAGTGGCGGGAGTATCGATCCCAGATGGAGCATCCACCAGAGATTGAAGGATCGAGAATCTAGAGGGTGTCGTTTGTGAGGGTGTCCTGCTAGAGCGAGCCGGTGGAGTCTTCGTCGACCGAACCCAACTGCAAGAGGAGAAAAGCAGTTGGCCTGAGGACGCTTCCCCGCCATC
>NC_041381.1:605419508-605424699 GCF_002162155.2 Triticum dicoccoides | reverse complement strand
GTTGTCAGTATTTGCAGGTTGTAATTGTGTTTTGTGTTGTGTATTTTGAGAGTACTTTCAGATATGAATGTCTTTTGAATTTCAGATTTGCAGTATTGAGCATATGAAGTATTTTATGAAATCTAGAGATCTATTTTTAGCACTTTAAAAAATGTAGTTTCATAGGAGTATAAAAGTGCAGACAATGTGATTCTCAGAGAAGAAACTGCAAGTTTCAGTTTCAAATAAGAAACTGCAAGTTCAGTTTCAGATAAGAAACTACAACTTTCAGAGGCAGAGCATTTATATTAACATGTCCTTTTCAAACGGGGTTAACATCATGTTGGAAGTTTTATTCATGGTCGAAAATGGAACTGCCAGCCAGTTAACATCATCTGATCAACATTCATGCATAGCACATCTTCATATGATGCATAGTCAAAATGCCCACACAATGTCGAGTGTGTGAAACATAGAGAAAACGAGGGACAAAGTTTTGGCAAGTGTTGGATGTGGTTTTGGGCTGCCCCGTCTAGGCTTTCATTTTTAACATGCGCAGCCCACGACCTCGGATGGGAGGTCCATAGGCCTGTTTGTATTTTCTTAGGGCCGTCATGTATCGACCGGCCTATGGACCTCCCATCCGAGATTTTATTTTTGGCAGCCCAATTTATGTATTTTTTTGTAGAAAACGCAGAGGTTTGTTCTATTTTTCTATATAAGAATAGGAATGTCAGGTCCAACTTATGTTTCCCTTCGAACTATATTATATATATTTAAATTATTTTATATGTTATTATATATTCTTTTTATTGTCATCATATATTTAACAAATACTTACATATGTAAGAAAACAATATCCCACATCTTATTAACTTATAAAAAAAATTCTTAACAAATAAAATCCTGGATTGTTTTGGCACAAAAATCCTAGTGATTGTGTACAAAAGCTTGGTAAGATTTAAGGACGAATGTAATAATATCACTTATTATTTAAATATATTTATAACAAAATGCTCAGCTCCTTTTTATTTTTTGATAACATTGCTGGCCCAACCCAACATTATAATTAGAATCAGCCCAGCAAAAACGTGTATTTCGAGAAAGTGCAAATGGCCTATAATTTTTTAGGAAATAAAATAAATGGGCTGCATGGACGCTACATTATTTGTTCACCTAGCCCAGCTAATGGCTGTAATTCAAAAAAACAAAGATCAAATTGACTGTAAATTCTACCGCGCAAAAAAAAGACTGTAAATTCTGAAAATGGGTTAAATACGTGCCACATTTTTGGAGGCTGAAATGTGGGCCAATAGGTCGAAGCCAACGCAAGTCGTTGTCAATTTAGTCAACAAATGGTTCTGACATGTTAGCCGTTGGATTTACATCCAACGACCGGCATCCATCTTCAATCTCTCGTCTTCTTCCTCCAACGCCGCCGGGACCACCTCCTGCCTCCTGCTACTAGCAGCTCTGCTTAGCACGCTTCGCTATGAAGCGCTACTCCACCGTTGGATAGGCCATCCCTCCATCCCTCCACACCTCTTGTTCTTCTCCACCGACTGCCGAACCAGACCGCACTAGAACCAGTTAACCCTCGTACACCTCTCCGTCTACGACTCTACTCCCGCGTCTTCCCATCTCCGGTTCGCTGCTTTCCGGGGCCTCGTCGACGTCCACCACCTTGGATGCGCTCGGCGCGGCGTGGTTAACATGGTCAACGAACGACACCATCGGAAGTAGACTATGCGTGGAGAGGCTGACAGCTGGGTCCACGGCCGCACACAAGGAAATGCCTCCTTATTACGCGCAAAATAATGATTCCTCCACCTAACATCTGGGACCCACCGGAAGGGCCTCTGTATTTCACGAAAAAAATGTGCCCCCCCGCTGACATGTCGGTGCCACTAGCTATCTTAGCACGCAAGGAAGTGCCTCCTTATTACGCACAAAAAAATGAATACTCCCCCTGCCAGCTGGAACCCAGCATAGTGGGAGGCTGACTAGTGGGCCTACCAAGTTGACAGGGACGGAGGGCTTTGTCAACTTAGTCAATACGAATGATTCTAGCTCCTGTTACTGTACGATGTTCATCCAACGGCCGTAGTGCTTCTTCCACCTCTCGTCTTCTTGCTCCAGCCGCCCAAACCAGCCCCGATCGTGCCGCGTGCTCCTGCCTCCCGTAGCCGGCTGTGATGCCGCGGAGGCCTCACCGCCCCCTACTACTCCCACCGCTGGCCAGGCCATCCCTCTACTCACCCACACCCCCTGTTATTCTGCGGTGACAGCAGCCTCACACTGCAGCGGAACTAGTGAACCCTCGTACTCCTCTTTGCGTGGGCATCCACTGCTGCGTCTTCCCCGGCTCCGAGTCATCCCCTTCCTAGGCCTCGCCATCGTCCACCACCGTGGTGCTCTCGGCGCGGCATGGTCAAAATGGTCAAGGAACGACTTCCATCGGACGTGGATTGTACGTGGAGAGGCTGACAGCTGGGTCCACGACCGTAGCAAGGAAGTGCCTCCTTATTATGCGCAAAATAATGATTCCTGACCCACCGGACGGGCCACCGTATTTCATGAAAAAAATGTTTCCCCTAACTGTTGGGACCCACCAGCTACATCTTTGCACGCAAGGAAGTGCGTGCGGGCAAAAAAAACGATTCGCCTCCCTGACTGCTGGGACCCACCAGCTACATCTTCACGTGCAAGGAGGTGCGTCCGGGCAAAAAAACGATTCGTCCGCCTGACTGCCGCCGAGGAGTACATGTACATTGCCGCCCTCATCACCGTCGTCTCCCTCTTTCGCATACATTCCCACATGTCCCGCACCATCCTGGAAATCTCCCACTCATTGTCAAACCAACTAAGGATCTCCTTCAACTTGGCTAACTTTGCCTAGTCACCGCCGGCGATCTGCCTGATTCGCTGTTCCATCCTCTCCATATATGTCCTTCTGAGTGGTCTGGTGCTAGCTTTGGAAGATGGGAGGAGAGACGATGGTCATGGAATAGAGAAGAGGGAGAGGCGAGACAGTGGTTTTGGAATGGAGATGATGGAGAGGAGAGGAGGTGGTTTTGCAATGGAGAAGATCAGAAGAGGGAGAGGCGAGATGGTGGTTTTGGAATTGAGATTATGGAGAGGAGAGGAGGTGGTTTTGCAATGGAGAAGATCAGAAGAGGGAGAGGCGAGACAGTGGTTTTGGAATGGATATGATGGAGAGGAGAGGAGGTGGTTTTGGTATGGAGATGATGGAGAGGAGAGGAGGTGGTTTTGCAATGGAGAAGATCAGAAGAGAGAGAGGCGAGACGGTGGTTTTGGAATGGAGATGATGGAGAGGAGAGGAGGTGGTTTTGCAATGGAGAAGAGGGAGTGGAGCGTGCGGCAGCGATTTAGGATTGGACGAGAGGGCCAGCGCGCTGTGACTGGATCAAAATCAAAATCAATTTACCTTCAATTAAGAAAGCGACCCCACATTAACTGGTCTCCCTTTTATTCTGGGTCATAATTGACCATGATTTTTGCACATAAAATATATGTTATACATTGCAAAAATAATATAATTTGGAAGTACATTCAATATGAACCAAATGATACAATTTTTGGTGACATGCATTCACATTTTGCTTGTCAAATACAGTACATGGTCAAACTTTGACCCAAAATACGCAAAACAACAAAAAAAAATACTTCCAAGACCAGCGCCGCTCTTCCGCTCTTCTCCTCTTAAACCACCGCCACTCCTCTCCTATTCCAATCTAAATCCAGTGTCCCTCCTCTCCTCTTCCATTTCAAAACCACAACCCCTCCTCTCCTGTTCTAGTCCAAAACCAGCGTCGCTCCTCTCCCATTCTAATCCAAAACCAGCGCTGCTCCTCTCCTCTTCCATTCAAAAACCACCGCCGGCGAGTGAAGGTGCTGTGGAGAAGTAGATTGATGGAGGAGTACAACCGATATGTGAGGATCGCAGACGGCGACCCTGTGAAGCTAGCTAGGATGTTGGAGATACAGTCTTGGTTTGACAACAAGGACCAACTAGCGGCGACGGTGACATCCATGGACAAATATCTGCAACAGAGCGAAAAGGCAGCGATACTCCTGGAGGGAATCTCGCTGGAGTACATAGAGCTGCTCCTCTGGGCCATGGAGCAAACAGATTCACCGAATCCGATCGTGAGGGAGCGGTGGCGGGAGTATCGATCCCAGATGGAGCATCCACCAGAGATTGAAGGATCGAGAATCTACAGGGTGTCGTTTGTGAGGGTGTCCTGCTAGAGCGAGCCGGTGGAGTCTTCGTCGACCGAATCCAACTGCAAGAGGAGAAAAGCAGTTGGCCCGACGACGCTTCCCCGCCATCGTCTCCCTCGCCGTTCATATCGTCTCACGGGGCGGCTGTCTGCCGCCAAGGAATAAGAGGGGGTTGCCCCCCCCAAGCCCAATAGTCGGGCAGGTTGTGAATTGTTAGGAGGATCTTAGGGTTGTCAGTATTTGCAGGTTGTAATTGTGTTTTGTGTTGTGTATTTTGAGAGTACTTTCAGATATGAATGTCTTTTGAATTTCAGATTTGCAGTATTGAGCATATGAAGTATTTTATGAATTCTAGAGATCTATTTTTAGCACTTAAAAAAATGTAGTTTCATAGGAGTATAAAAGTGCAGACAATGTGATTCTCAGAGAAGAAACTGCAAGTTTCAGTTTCAAATAAGAAACTACAAGTTCAGTTTCAGATAAGAAATTACAACTTTCAGAGGCGGAGCATTTATATTAACATGGCCTTTTCAAACGGGGTTAACATCATGTTGAAAGTTTTATTCATGGTCGAAAATGGAACTACCAGCCAGTTATCATCATCTGATCAACATTCATGCATAGCACATTTTCAAACGGGGGTCCTGTTGATCGAGAGGGGTGTGGCGTACCGCAAAATGGACGAAACGAACTTCTATTAGATCCTACGATCGAAACGGGGGTCCTTTTCATCGATAGGGGTGTGGCATACTGCAAAACGGGACTCCACGGGATACTGTTCATCTTCACCGTCGACCTCCTCCAGCCTCCACGGGCTCCTGTTCATCCAGCCTCCACCGCGCGCTACTCCACCGGCTATTGTTCAACCACCCCTCCACGGGCACCCCTCCACCGTCTACTGTTCATCCAGCCCTCCACCACACCACGGGGTCCTATTCAACTACCCCTCCACGGGCACCCCTCCACT
>NC_041381.1:605392625-605419498 GCF_002162155.2 Triticum dicoccoides | reverse complement strand
CGATCGGCTTCAGTTAGCAGCAGTAGCGAAGGAATCGCTCGATCGAGTTCTGTTAACAGTCATCAATCGATCGCTCGGGTTCAGTAACGCGTAGCCAGCAGTGCAAGCGCTCGGGTTCAGTTAGAGCCGAACGCCTCGCTCGGGTTCAGTTAGAGCCAACGCCTCGCACACACGTGTGTATGTGTATGAGAGAAACGTGCATCGCTCGGCCCCCGACCTCGCACCGTAACCGGGAACTCCCCAAAATTTTCCTCGCCCTCGCTTCTACCATGGTTTTTTCCTTTATGGATGGCCCAAAGAATGTCATGCAGCTGCGTCTCCGGCCCGCCCAGGACGAAAAGCCCATTTTCTATCATGATTTTTTGTCATAGAAGTAGGAGCCCACCACATCTATGATGATACCGGGTTTTGTCACAATTATCATCATAGAAGTGTCATATGTATGACAGGAAAAAAATTCGTTCGGCCCAAAATGTCATGGATGTGTCTTTTTTTGTAGTGAGGCATGCCAACAACTGGTCTATGTTTATCTTTTCCTTCTGGTTTGGCAATTCTAGAAGCTTCATCACAGAAGTAAATAACATGCCCATCTATATTATCGACTAAGATATATTTAAGCATAGCAACACCAGGTTCAACTCTGATTTGTTCAGATGGTTTTGGTGTTCTAACATAACTTTTGTTAACCACAGTTGAAGCTTTAGCATGTTCCTTCATCCTAACAGGGAAAGGTGGTTTTTCAATATAAGCAGTGGGAACAACTGGGTCAACATTGTAAATGATAGTTTCTTTAGCTTTTACCAGATCTTTAATTTATTCTTTAATAGGTGGGTGATATTTAAACCATTTCTCCTTAGGGAGGTCAACATGAGTAGCAAAAGATTCACAAAAGGAAGCTACTATCTCAGAGTCAAGTCCATATTTAGTGCTAAACTTTTGAAAAGCATCGGTATTCATAAAAGATTTAACACAATCAATCTTCGGTTCAATACCCAACTCTTTACCTTCAACGAGTTCCCAATCTTCAGAGTTGTGTTTAATTATTTCTAAAAGATCCCACCAGAATTCAATAGTCTTCTTCATAAAAGAACCAGTACAAGAAGTATCGAGCATGGATTGATCATTACAAGAAAGCCGAGCTTAAAAATTTTGAATAATAATTTCTCTTGGGAGCTCATGGGGCATGAATATAACATTGACTTAAGCCTCCCCCAAGCTAGATCGATACTTTCTCCTTCACGAGGCCAAAAAATTATATATATATATATATATATATATATATATATATATATATATATACATATATATATGGTAAAATGTGTGGGGCACCTAGGTGCTTGGGCACCTAAGTCCCAATATAGCAAATCATATTTGTAGTGCAAGACTTTCCCAATTTTGTTTGCATGCACTGCAACCATCAATGGTCAATAATTCCTTTCCAAAAAATAATATAGTACTAGTTTCCTACTATGATTCATTTCCAAATAAAAAAGGTATGTATATACAATTCTATTTCTTAGGGTATCAGATATGATAAATAATACGAAACGTCGTCCCAAAGGTTTGTATGTATATTAAGAATGTTTTTATGCATTTCTCTAAAGTTTTACTTTTCAAGATATGTATTATTTAAAAAAATTAATACCGGGTCGGGCTTTTTGATAGCTAATATTTTTATACAAATCAAGTTGACCAAATAATATAAAATACAATCCTAATTAATTTTTTACTTGTAGGAATATATGATGCATGCTGATACCCACTCATGATTTTTTTCCAATGTATATATACCCACAGACGATTATTTTTAGTGTAAAGAACATTTGTTACATATACCCACACATGATCCTATGTATTTATTGTATCGAGGTATATACTCATAAATTTAATGCTAAGGTATGAAAATACGATGAGTATGCACATACAGGAAAATATATTGAATACTCTGGAGTATATACATACACAAAAAATCTAATCAGTACATACTAAGTAAGTGAATCCGTACATATCTAATCTGATGGGTATGTATTAAATATTCT
Organism: Triticum dicoccoides; assembly: GCF_002162155.2. Classification (NCBI taxonomy): domain Eukaryota; kingdom Viridiplantae; phylum Streptophyta; class Magnoliopsida; order Poales; family Poaceae; genus Triticum; species Triticum dicoccoides. The sequence continues at coordinate 605,417,459 of NC_041381.1, read as the reverse complement.
GGGTGTCGGTGTACTAGAGTAGGGGTACCCTAGTATCCCGAACTCGTGCACGGCCAGTTGCAGCGCCCCGCGGCAAGGCTTGCCGAACGACCGCCAGGGTCCTCCGTGGGTTCCCTTGGAGCCCCTTCAAGAACAAAGCATTCAAGATGAAGAGACAAGGCCCCGGCAAGAGGATCTTGCCGGGAAGAGACAAGGCCCCGGCAAGAGGAGCTTGCCGGGAAGACCAACCACGGCACTTCAAGAAACTTGCCGCGACGCACCACACGTCCCGGCAAGATCTGGCGAGCGACAAGCTTCCGGACGCGACAAGACAACGACCCTGGCAAGGTACTTGTCGGGGGCCAGCTGCCACCCCATACCCGCGCTCCAGTGCACCCGCCCGCGTGTCGCCATGAGGCTTTCTCAGGGGCGCGTGGCGGGAACCTGTGCAGCCAGGGGTACGCGGTGGCAAGCGGAGATGAAGAGGAGGCCATCGTGGCGAACGGTGGCGCTCCTAACGGTCACTTTTTGCACTATTTAGGCAACTCAGACGGGCATTCAATGCTCTTGTCCCCTGCCGTCAGAGTTAGGTAGGATGCACTGTGTCCACAGTAGCGGTAGGTGCAGCTACCGCATTCTTTTTCCATTTCTACCCCTCTCGTCTATGTTGCCACCTGTCGGTGACCCCTTGAGAGTATAAAAGGAGGCCCAAGCGCAACGTAGAAGGGGTTCGGCTCATTCGAAACATCAGGAACGCTCTCACGCTCGGTCTGGCAGCGTCCATCGCTCCTGAGCAAGAATTCAATACACACAAACAAGCAGCAGTAGGGTTTTACGCATCCGTGCGGCCCGAAGCTGGGTAAAACTGCTCGCGTGTACTGCCTCGATCCGCTCTTTGTGCGACCTCCGCCCCCCTCCGAACTGAAAGGGGCCCTGTCCCCATAGGTGTTTGTGGATCAGTTTCCCCGACACTGGGTATATACATATACAAAAATCTAATGAGTTACATACTAAATTTTCTAGGTATATACGTACTTGTGTAATAAATAAATGAATCCGTATCTAATTCATACGCACTAAATATTTTGGGTATATACATAGACAAAAATCTAATGTGTACATACTAAATATTCTCGGTATATACATATAAAAATTTAATGGGTACATACTAAACAGATGAATTCATATATACCTAATTTGTAATATATCTAATGTGTAGTTATTTTCCTTCTAAATATACGTTACCATGCATGGCGTGCTTAATGACATCCATTTATGATATGCATCATAATTGTTTCATAATTGGCAATTAGTAATGGGTTGACCTGTTACCTTCTATACCTATCACAATAACACACATCTAAATGCAATCAAACGGTGGAAAGGCAAGGAGCCTAGGCACCTAGGTGTCCCATACTGCCGTCCTATATATATATATATATATATATATATATATATATATATATAATTCTGATCATGATGAACTAGATGCATAGGATAATTTTTTTGATGAAATTCCAATTTCAACAGATTCCAGTTCCAAGATCCAATATCATCGTATAGCCTATACCATGTCAATTCTTTTCCCTTCAAAGATAAAGGGAATACCTTCTTCTTAGCTTCATCTCCGGGCAAACCTGCCATCTTAAACAATCCACAAATTTCATCCACATATATCAAGTGCATATCAGGATGTTCGGTTCCAACTCCTGCATAAGGATTAGCTAGCAGTTATTCTAACATACCCGAAGGAATTTCATATTTAATATTTTCAGTAGGTGCAGTAGGTTGAGGGGCAACTAGTTGTGGTTCTGGTCAAGGTGAAGATACCCCGAACAAACCCCTCAAAGGATTGTTTTCCATAGTAGCAAATCACAATAAATTTCAGCACATAGTAATAATGTTTCCTTACCAATTTCAACTTACCAAGAGCGCTTCACTCCACGGAAACGGCGCCAGAGAATAGCCTTGATGACCCACAAGTATATGGGGTCAATTGTAGCCTTTTTGATAAGTAAGAGTGTTGAACCCAATGAGGAGCAGAAGGAAATGACAAGTGGTTTTCGGCAAGGTAGTGTCTGCAAGTGCTAAAATTGTAAGTAGCGGAGTAGTTTGATAGCAAGATAATTTGTAACGAGCAAGTAACGATAGTAGTAAAAAAACGTGCAGCAAGGTAGTCCAATCCTTTTGAGGCAAAGGACAGGCCAAAACGGTTTCTTATGATAAGCGAAGTGTTCTTGAGGGTACATGGGAATTTCATCTAGTCACTTTCAACATGTTGGCTTAATTCGTGTTCGGTACTTTGATAATTTGATATGTGGGTGGACTGGTGCTTAGGTGCTTTTCTAACTTGAACAAACATCCTACTTATGATTAACCCTCTTGCAAGCATCTGCAACTACGAGAAAATTATTAAGAATAAATTCTAACCATAACATTAAACTTTTGGATCCAACCAGTCTCTTACGGAATAGCGCATAAACTGGGGTTTAAACTTCTGTCACTCTCGCAACCCACCATCTAATAACTACTCCACATAGCATTCCCTTAGGCCCAAATACGGTGAAGTGTCATGTAGTCGACGTTCACATGACACCACTAAGAGAATTACAACATACATATCATCAAAATATCAAACGCATATTAAGTTCACATGATTACTTTCAACATGATTTATCACGTGACTGTTGGAAATATGCCCTAGAGGCAATAATAAAAGGATTATTATTATATTTCCTTGTCCATGATAATTGTCTTTTATTCATGCTATAATTGTATTATCCGGAAATCGTAATACACGTGTGAATACTTAGACCAAATACGTCCCTAGTAAGCCTCTAGTTGACTAGCTCGTTGGTCAACAGATAGTCATGGTTTCCTGAATATGGACATTAGATGTCATTGACAACGGGATCACATCATTAGGAGAATGATGTGATGGACAAGACCCAATCCTAAGCATAGCACAAGATCGTGTAGTTTGTTTTGCTAGAGCTTTTCCAATGTCAAGTATCTCTTCCTTAGACCATGAGATCGTGTAACTCCCGGATACCGTAGGAGTGCTTTGGGTGTACCAAACATCACAACGTAACTGGGTGACTATAAAGGTGCACTACAGGTATCTCCGAAAGTGTCTGTTGGGTTGACACGGATCGAGACTGGGATTTGTCACTCCGTATGACGGAGAGGTATCTCTGGGCCCACTCGGTAATGCACCATCATAATGAGCTCAAAGTGACCAAGTGTTTGGTCACGGGATCATGCATTACGGTACGAGTAAAGTGACTTGCCGGTAACGAGACTGAACGAGGTATTGGGATACCGACGATCGAGTCTCGGGCATGTAACGTACCGATTGACAAAGGGAATTGTATACGGGGTTGATTGAATCCTCGACATCGTGGTTCATCCGATGAGATCATCGAGGAGCATGTGGGAGCCAACATGGGTATCCAGATCCCGCTGTTGGTTATTGACCGGAGATCCATCTCGGTCATGTCTGCATGTCTCCCGAACCCGTAGGGTCTACACACTTAAGGTTCGGTGACGCTAGGGTTATTAGGAAGACTTGTATGTGATTACCGAATGTTGTTCGGAGTTCCGGGTGAGATCCCGGACGTCACGAGGAGTTCCGGAATGGTCCGGAGGTGAAGATTTATATATGGGAAGTTGTCATACGGACACCGGAAAGTTTCGGGGGCATATCGATATTGTACCGGGGCCACCGGAGGGGTTCCGAGGGTCCACGGGGAGGGGGAACCCCTCTCGGAGGGCCTCATGGGCCGCAAGGGGCAGGGAACCCGCCCCTGGAGGGCTGGGCGCCCCCCCTGGGCCCATGCGCCTAGGGTTGGGAGGGAACACTAGTGGGGGCGCCCCCCTCCCTGGCCGCCCCCCCCCCCCTCTAGATCTCATCTAGAGGGGGCTGGCCCCCTTCCCCCTTCCCCTATAAATAGAGGGGCAAGGGGAGGGCTGAACACCTGATCCAAGGCGCAGCCCCTCCCCTCCCCAACACCTCTCCTCCTCCATTGAGTGCTTGGCGAAGCCCTGTCGGAGTACTGCCTCTCCACCATCACCACGCCGTCGTGCTGCTGCTGGAGCCTTCTTCCTCAACCTCTCCTTCCCCCTTGGTGGATCAAGAAGGAGGAGACATCGTCCGCTCCGTACGTGTGTTGAACGCGGAGGTGTTGTCCGTTCAGCACTTGGTCATCGGTGATTTGGATCACGGCGAGTACGACTCCATCATCCCCGTTCCCTTGAACGCTTCCGCACGCGATCTACAAGTGGTGTGTAGATGCTTCCCTCTCCTATCACTCGTTGCTTAGATGAACTCATAGATGGATCTTGGTGAAACCGTAGGAAAAAATTTAATTTTCTGCAACGTTCCCCAATAGTGGCATCATGAGCTAGGTCTATGTGTAGTTCTCTATTGCACGAGTAGAACACAATTTTGTTGTGGGCGTAGATCTTGTCAACTTGCTTGCCGCTACTAGTCTTTTCTTGCTTCAGCGGTATTGTGGGATGAAGCGGCCCGGGCCGACCTTACACGTACGCTTACGTGAGACAGGTTCCACCGACTGACATGCACTAGTTGCATAAGGTGGCTAGCGGGTGTCTGTCTCTCCTACTTTAGTTGGGGCGGATTAGATGAAAAGGGTCCTTATGAAGGGTAAATAGAAGTTGACAATATCACGTTGTGGATATTCGTAGGTAAGAAAACGTTCTTGCTAGAACCCAATTGCAGCCACGTAGAAGATGCAACAACAATTAGAGGACGTCTAACTTGTTTTTGCAGCAATTGTCATGTGATGTGATATGGCCAGAAATTGTGATGAATGATGAATGATATATTGTGATGTATGAGATCATGTTCTTGTAATTGGAATAACGACTTGCATGTCGATGAGTATGACAACCGGCAGGAGCCATAGGAGTTCTCTTTATTTTTGTATGACCTGCGTGTCATTGAAGAACGCCATGTAAATTACTTTACTTTATTGCTAAACGCGTTAGCCATAGAAGTAGAAGTAGTCGTTGGCGTGATAACTTCATGAAGACACGATGATGGAGATCATGATGATGGAGATCATGGTGTCATGCCGGTGACGAAGATGATCATGGAGCCCCAAAGATGGAGATCAAAGGAGCTATATGATATTGGCCATATCATGTCACTATTATATAATTGCATGTGATGTTTATTATGTTTATGCATCTTGTTTACTTAGAACGACGGTAGTAAATAAGATGATCCCTTATAATAATTTCAAGAAAGTGTTCCCCCTAACTGTGCGTCATTGCTAAAGTTCGTCGTTTCGAAGCACCACGTGATGATCGGGTGTGATAGATCCTTACGTTCACATACAACGGGTGTAAGACAGTTTTACACATGTAGAAACACTTAGGGTTAACTTGACGAGCCTAGCATATACAGACATGGCCTCGAAACACAAGAGACCGAAAGGTCGAACATGAGTCGTATGGAAGATACGATCAACATGGAGATGTTCACCGATGATGACTAGTCCGTCTCACGTGATGATCGGACACGGCCTAGTCGACTCGGATCGTGTAACACTTAGATGACTAGAGGGATGTCAATCTGAGTGGGAGTTCATTAAATAATTTGATTAGTTGAACTTAATTATCATGAACTTAGTCTAAAGTCTTTGCAAAATATGTCTTGTAGATCAAATGGCCAACGCTCATATCAACATGAACTTCAACACGTTCCTAGAGAAAACCAAGCTGAAAGATGATGGCAGCAACTATTCGGACTGGGTCCAGAACCTGAGGATCATCCTCATAGCAGCCAAGAAAGATTATGTCCTAGATGCATCGCTAGGTGAAGCACCCATCCCAGAGAACCAAGACGTTATGAACACTTGGCAATCACGTGCTGATGATTACTCCCTCGTTTAGTGCGGCATGCTTTACAGCTTAGAACCGGGGCTCCAAAAGCGTTTTGAGCGACACGGAGCATATGAGATGTTCGAGGAACTGAAAATGGTTTTTCAAGCTCATGCCCGGGTCGAGAGATATGAAGTCTCCGACAAGTTCTATAGTTGTAAGATGGAGGAAAACAGTTCTGTCAGTGAGCACATACTCAAAATGTCTGGGTTACACAACCGCCTGTCCCAGGTGGAGATCAACCTCCCGGACGAGGCGGTCATTGACAGAATCCTTCATTCGCTCCCACCAAGCTACAAGAGCTTTGTGTTGAACTACAATATGCAGGGGATGGTGAAGACCATTCCTGAAGTATTTTCAATGCTGAAGTCAGCAGAGGTTGAAATCAAGAAAGAACATCAAGTGTTGATGGTCAATAAGACCACTAAGTTCAAGAAGGGCAAGGGTAAGAAGAACTTCAAGAAGGACGGCAAAGATGTTGCCGCGCCCGATAAGCCAGTTGCCAGGAAGAAGTCAAAGAATGGACCCAAGCCTGAGACTGAGTGCTTTTATTGCAAAGGGAAGGGTCACTTGAAGCGGAACTGCCCCAAATACTTAGCGGACAAGAAGGCCGGCAACACTAAAGGTATATTTGATATACATGTAATTGATGTGTACCTTACCAGCACTCGTAGTAACTCCTGGGTATTTGATACCGGTGCCGTTGCTCATATTTGTAACTCACAGCAGGAGCTACGGAATAAGCGGAGACTGGCGAAGGACGAGGTGACGATGCGCGTCGGGAATGGTTCCAAGGTCGATGTGATCGCCGTCGGCATGCTACCTCTACATTTACCTACGGGATTAGTTTTAAACCTCAATAATTGTTATTTAGTGCCAAGTTTGAGCATGAACATTGTATCTGGATCTCGTTTGATGCGAGATGGCTACTCATTTAAATCCGAGAATAATGGTTGTTCTATTTATACGAGAGATATGTTTTATGGTCATGCCCTGATGGTCAATGGTTTATTCTTAATGAATCTCGAACGTAATGTTACACATATTCATAGTGTGAATACCAAAAGATGTAAAGTTGATAACGATAGTCCCACATACTTGTGGCACTGCCGCCTTGGTCACATAGGTGTCAAGCGCATGAAGAAGCTCCATATTGATGGACTTTTAGAGTCTCTCGATTATGAATCATTTGACACGTGCGAACCATGCCTCATGGGTAAAATGACCAAGACTCCGTTCTCCGGAACAATGGAGCGAGCAACCAACTTATTGGAAATCATACATACCGATGTGTGCGGTCCAATGAGCGTTGAGGTTCGCAGAGGATATCGTTATGTTCTCACTCTCACTGATGACTTGAGTAGATATGGGTATGTCTACTTGATGAAACACAAGTCTGAGACCTTTGAAAAGTTCAAGGAATTTCAGAATGAGGTAGAGAATCAATGTGACCGAAAGATAAAGTTCCTACGATCAGATCGTGGAGGAGAATATTTAAGTCATGAATTTGGTACACACTTAAGGAAATGTGGAATCGTTTCACAACTCACGCCGCCTGGAACACCTCAGCGTAATGGTGTGTCCGAATGTCATAATCGCACTCTATTAGATATGGTGCTATCTATGATGTCTCTTACCGATTTACCGCTATCATTTTGGGGCTATGCTTTAGAGACTGCCGCATTCACTTTAAATAGGGCTCCGTCGAAATCCGTTGAGACGAGACCGTATGAATTATGGTTTGGGAAGAAATCTAAGCTGTCGTTTCTAAAAGTTTGGGGATGTGATGCTTATGTCAAGAAACTTCAACCTGAAAAGCTCGAACCCAAGTCGGAAAAATGCGTCTTCATAGGATACCCTAAGGAAACTATTGGGTATACCTTCTACCTTAGATCCGAAGGCAAGATCTTTGTTGCCAAGAACGGATCCTTTCTGCAAAAAGAGTTTCTCTTGAAAGGAGTAAGTGGGAGGAAAGTAGAACTCGATGAAGTACTACCTCTTGAACCGGAAAGTAGTGCAGCTCAGGAAAATGTTCCTGTGGTGCCTACACCGACTGGAGAGGAAATTAATGATGGTGATCAAGGTACTTCGGATCAAGTTGCTATTGAACTTCGTAGGTCCACGAGGACACGTTCCACACTAGAGTGGTATGACAACCCTGTCCTGGAAATCATGTTGTTAGACAACGATGAACCTTCGAACTATGAAGAAGCAATGGCGGGCCCAGATTCCAACAAATGGCTTGAAGCCATGCAATCCGAGATAGAATCCATGTATGAAAACAAAGTATGGACTTTGACTGACTTGCCCGATGATCGGCGAGCGATAGAAAACAAATGGATCTTTAAGAAGAAGACGGACGCGGATGGTAAAGTCACCATCTATAAAGCTCGACTTGTCGCTAAGGGTTATCGGCAAGTTCAAGGGATTGACTACGATGAGACTTTCTCTCCCGTAGCGAAGCTTAAGTCCATCCGAATCATGTTAGCAAATGCCGCATACTATGATTATGAGATATGGCAGATGGACGTCAAAACGGCATTCCTTAACGGTTATCTTAAGGAAGAGCTGTATATGATGCAGCCGGAAGGTTTTGTCGATCCTAAGAATGCTAACAAAATATGCAAGCTCTAGCCATCCATTTATGGGCTGGTGCAAGCATCTCGGAGTTGGAACATTCGCTTCGATGAGATGATTAAAGCGTTTGGGTTTATGTAGACTTATGGAGAAGCCTGCATTTACAAGAAAGTGAGTGGGAGCTCTGTAGCATTTCTCATATTATATGTAGATGACATACTTTTGATGGGAAATGATATAGAATTCTTGGACAGCATTAAGGCCTACTTGAATAAGTGTTTTTCAATGAAGGTCCTTGGAGAAGCTACTTACATATTAGGCATCAAGATCTATAGGGATAGATCGAGATGCCTCATAGGTCTTTCACAAAGCACATACCTTGATAAGATTTTGAAGAAGTTCAAAATGGATCAGTCCAAGAAAGGGTTCTTGCCTGTATTGCAAGGTGTGAGATTAAGCTTGGCTCAATGCCCGACCACGGCAAAAGATAAAGAAGAGATGAGCGTCATCCCCTATGCCTCAGCCATAGGATCTATTATGTATGCCATGTTGTGTACCAGACCTGATGTAAACCTTGCCGTAAGTTTGGTAGGAAGGTACCAAAATAATCCCGGCAAGGAACACTGGACAGTGGTCAAGAATATCCTGAAGTACCTGAAAAGGACAAAGGACATGTTTCTCGTTTATGGAGGTGACGAAGAGCTCGTCGTAAAGGGTTACGTCGACGCTAGCTTCGACACAGATCTGGATGACTCTAAGTCACAAACCGGATACATGTATATGTTGAATGGTGGAGCAGTAAGCTGGTGCAGCTGCAAGCAGAGCGTCGTGGCGGGATCTACATGTGAAGCGGAGTACATGGCAGCCTCGGAGGCAGCGCATGAAGCAATTTGGGTGAAGGAGTTCATCACCGACCTAGGAGTCATACCCAATGCGTCGGGGCCGATCAAACTCTTCTGTGGCAACACTGCAGCTATTGCCCTTGCCAAGGAGCCCAGGTTTCACAAGAAGACCAGGCACATCAAGTGTCGTTTCAACTCCATCCGTGAAAATGTTCAAGATGGAGACATTGATATTTGCAAAGTACATACGGATCTGAATGTCGCAGATCCGTTGACTAAACCTCTTTCGCGAGCAAAACATGATCAACACCAGAACTCTATGGGTGTTCGATTCATCACAATATAACTAGATTATTGACTCTAATGCAAGTGGGAGACTGTTGGAAATATGTCCTAGAGGCAATAATAAAAGGATTATTATTATATTTCCTTGTTCATGATAATTGTCTTTTATTCATGCTATAATTGTATTATCCAGAAATCGTAATACACGTGTGAATACTTAGACCAAATACGTCCCTAGTAAGCCTCTAGTTGACTAGCTCGTTGGTCAACAGATAGTCATCGTTTCCTGACTATGGACATTAGATGTCGTTGACAACGGGATCACATCATTAGGAGAATGATGTGATGGACAAGACCCAATCCTAAGCATAGCACAAGATCGTGTAGTTCATTTTGCTAAAGCTTTTCCAATGTCAAGTATCTCTTCCTTAGACCATGAGATCGTGTAACTCCCGGATACCGTAGGAGTGCTTTGGGTGTACCAAACGTCACAACGTAACTGGGTGACTATAAAGGTGCCCTGCAGGTATCTCCGAAAGTGTCTGTTGGGTTGACACAGATCGAGATTGGGATTTGTCACTCCGTATGACGGAGAGGTATCTCTGGGCCCACTCGGTAATGCATCATCATAATGAGCTCAAAGTGACCAAGTGTTTGGTCACGGGATCATGCATTGCGGTACGAGTAAAGTGACTTGCCGGTAACAAGACTGAACGAGGTATTGGGATACCGACGATCGAGTCTCGGGCATGTAACGTACCGATTGACAAAGGGAATTGTATATGGGGTTGATTGAATCCTCGACATCGTGGTTCATCCGATGAGATCATCGAGGATCATGTGGGAGCCAACATGGGTATCCAGATCCGGCTGTTGGTTATTGACCGAAGAGCCATCTCGGTCATGTCTGCATGTCTCCCGAACCCGTAGGGTCTACACACTTAAGGTTCGGTGACGCTAGGGTTATTAGGAAGACTTGTATGTGATTACCGAATGTTGTTCGGAGTCCCGGATGAGATCCCGGACGTCACGAGGAGTTCCGGAATGGTCCGGAGGTGAAGATTTATATATGGGAAGTTGTCATACGGACACCGGAAAGTTTCGGGGGCATATCGGTATTGTACCGGGGCCACCGGAGGGGTTCCGGGGGTCCACCGGGAGGGGCCACCCCTCTCGGAGGGCCTCATGGGCCGCAAGGGGTAGGGAACCAGCCCTTGGAGGGCTGGGCGCCCCCCCCCCCTTGGGCCCATGCGCCTAGGGTTGGGGGGGGAACCCTAGTGGGGGAGCCCCCTTGCTTGGGGGGCAAGCCCCCCTCCCTGGCCGCCCCCCCCCCCTCTAGATCTCATCTAGAGGGGGCCGGCCCCCTTCCCCCTTCCCCTATAAATAGAGGGGCGAGGGGAGGGCTGAACACCTGATCCAAGGCGCAACCCCTCCCCTCCCCAACACCTCTCCTCCTCCATTGAGTGCTTGGCGAAGCCCTGTCGGAGTACTGCCTCTCCACCATCATCACGCCGTCGTGCTGCTGCTGGAGCCTTGTTCCTCAACCCCTTGCTGGATCAAGAAGGAGGAGACGTCGTCCGCTCCGTACGTGTGTTAAACGCGGAGGTGTTGTCCGTTCAGCACTTGATCATCGGTGATTTGGATCACGGCGAGTACGACTCCATCATCCCCGTTCCCTTGAACGCTTCCGCACGCGATCTACAAGTGGTATGTAGATGCTTCCCTCTCCTATCACTCGTTGCTTAGATGAACTCATAGATGGATCTTGGTGAAACCGTAGGAAATTTTTTAATTTTCTGCAACGTTCCCCAACAGTGACCTCAAGAATGAAAGTAACTACTCACAAATGATAAACATGCTCAGTATCAGAGGGGTACCAAATAGCATATTGGATCTGAACATATAATCTTCCACCAAATAAACCATATAGTAATCAACTTCAAGATGTAATCAACACTACTAGTCACCCACAAGCACCAATCTATAGTTTTGGTACAAAGATTGAACACAAGAGATGAACAAGGGTTTGAGAGGAGTTGGTGTTGTTGAAGATGTTGATGAATATAGCCCTCCCAAAGATGGGAGAGTTGTTGGTGATGATCATGACGATGATTTCACCCTCCGGGAGGGAAGTTCCCCTGGTGGAATCGCTCCGTCGGAGGGCAAGAGTGCTCCTGCCCAAGTTCCGCCTCGAGACGACGACGCTTCATCCCGAAAGTCCTTCCTTTATTTTTTTCTAGGTCAAAAAGACTTATATACCGAAAGAGGGGCATCGAAGGTGGGCCGAGGAGGGCAGCACCCACCAGGGCACGCTTGGGCCTCCTGGCGCGCCCAGGTGGGTTGTGCCCACCTAGGGGCTCCCCTCTAGTACTTATTGGCTCCAATAATTCTTAAATATTCCATAAAAAATCCTCGAGAAGTTTCAGCTCATTTGGAGTTGTGCAGAATAGGTAGCTTGATGTAGCTTTTTCATGTCCAGATTTCTAGCAGCCAGAATTCTCCCCCTTTGTGCATACCTTGCATATTATGAGAGAAAAGGCATTAGAAATACTCCAAAAAAGCATTATTATACAATAAAACAACATAAATAACAGTAGGCAAACATGATGGAAAATGGTCATATCAGTGGGCTGGTGTGCCTCCCTCCCTTGGCCCATGATGAGGCCCCCAACACTTGCCGGGGCCCCCGAAACCCCTTTCGGTTCTCCTGGTTATGACCCGGTACCCTCGGAACACTTCCGGACTCTGATCCCTTCATCCTATATATTGATCTTCACCTCGGAACCATTCCGGAGTTCCTCGTCATGTTCGAGATCTGATAAGGGACTCCGAACAACTTTCGGTTACCACCAAAACAATTCAACTATACTTATATCATCACCAAACGTCAAGTGTGTAGACCCTGCGGGTTCGAGAACTATGGAGCCATGACAGAGACACCTCTATGGTCAATAACCAATGGCGGGACCTGGATGCCCATATTGGTTACTACATATTCTACAAAGATCTTTATCGGTTGAACCTCGATGTCAAGGACTCAGCTAATCACGTATGTGGTTTGTCTATCGGTATGTTACTTGCCCAAGATTCGATCGTCGGTATCACTATACCTAGTTCAACCTCGTTACCGGCAAGTCTCTTTACTCATTCTATAATAGAAGATCATGTGGCTAACCCATTAGTCTCATTGCTTGCAATCTCATTGTGATGTTGCATTACCGAGTGGGCCCTGAGATACCTCTTCGTCATACGGAGTGACAAATCCCATTATTGATCCATGCCAACTCAACAGACACCCTCGGAGATACCTGTGGAGCACCTTTATAGTCACCCAGTTACACTGCGATGTTTGGTACACACAAGATACTCCTCCGGTGTCAACGAGTTGCATGATCTCATGGTCATAGGAACATATACTTGACATGCAGAAAACGATAGCAATAAACTTGATACGATCATATGCTACGTTTATAGTTTGGGTCTTGTCCATCACATCATTCTCCTAATTATCTGATCCCATTATCAAATGACAACTCATGTCTATGGCTAGGAAACCTCATCCATCTTTGATCAACGAGCTAGTCGGTAGAGGCTCACTAGGGACATGTTGTTGTCTATGTATCCACACATGCATTTGAGTTTCCAATCAATACAATTATAGCATGAATAATAAACGATTATCATGAATAAGGAAATGAAATAATAACCACTTTATTATTGCCTCTAGGGCATATTTCTAACACCAAGCCCAACATTTCAACTTTTTTATTTCTGGGTCTTGGCCTTATTACAATGTTATGGCCATTTTATTTTTGAAGCTGGTCCCAGTAGTCAGATGGGTCCACTTGTCATAATCTCCCATATTGGTCCCACACGTCAGAAATATGAGAATTGTTTAGATTATTTTCATAAGTGGGTCCCACTAATCAGGTTTCCATTTCACATGTTTTCAAACAACATGAATAAACAATATTTCAAACAGAACAGAACAAATGTAGTTCATCAAATAACACTAAATTAGTCTTTTACAATATGTACATAGTCTGTTACAACCCACATATGCCTACTATTACAGTACTATAATCTTTACAGTCTATTACAATCAAACAGAACGGTTCTTTGTTGAGTAGGGCTACACACAACTTCGAACTTGAAATTTGTTAGGCCCGGGGCTCCTGTAAAAGAGTGAACACAAAGGTCAGCATTAGAGTAGCCTTTTGATTGCTAGAGTAGATTTTCAAAACTCCGGGTTTAGTGTACAGACTATCGAAAAAGTATATATTGAATAAAATTTCACAAAAATGCAGACTGACGGATCAAATGTATGATAAAGCAACATATTCAAACCATGCGATAAAGTAGGTCTGCGCTAACCACGCCTCGTCTTCTTCTTGAAACGGTTTGTCCTTGCTATTTGATGTTGTTGAGTGCAGATGTTCATAGGCACGTTTTCTGCCTCGGGATCAAGTACTTCATGATTTTCATCTGAATTTTCAAAAGGGAAGTTGCTATCTCGAGAGGTCAGATCTTCTGCTAGCATGAGCTGCAAATCTTGTGTCATGTCCTTGTCACCATGATGCGCAAGCATTTGCGAATCAGACACGACATCGTCTATGGCTGTCTAGATATTGTATGTACCAGAGTTGGACGAACAGTAGCATCAGTTTTCTTCTCCTGTGTTGCCTGAAAAAGAGAAGTGTACTTGAACACAAATATAATGCGGATACAAGATGATGCAAAATTAAAATGTACTAGAGATGTATATTTTGGTACCTCAGTGGTTGGGGACAGCTCTGGGGCGTCATTACCCGCCTCTGAATTATTGTCACCTTTGCCGTTGTCATTTTCCGGTTCTGAACCCTCTCGTTCATATACAGGGTCATTCACTAAATATTTCTCATGCTGCAAATCACATTTTTTTCTACCAGGTTTGCCCTTTTTCTTGTATCCTCTCTGTCGGTGTCAAAACCGGCAGATCTCGGGTAGGGGGTCCTAAACTGTGCGTCTAAGGATTGAAGGTAACAAGGAGGCAGGGACACGATGTTAACCCAGGTTCGGGCCCTCTTGATGGAGGTAATACCCTACTTCCTGCTTGATTGACTTTGATGAGTATAGGGGTTACAAGAGTTGATCTACCTCGAGATCGTAATGGCTAAACCCTAGATGTCTAGCCTGTATGATTGTGGTCGCCCCTATGGACTAAACCCTCTGATTTATATAAACACCGGAGGGATCTAGGGTTGTACATAGTCGGTTACAGAGAAAGGAAGGTACATGATCCGAACGCCAAGCTTGCCATCCACACAAAGGAGAGTCCCATCCGGACACGGAGGAGGCCCTTCTATATTGTATCTTCACGGCCCATCAATCCAGCCCACATCACATAGGCCGACTTCCCGAGGACCCCATAGTCCAGGACTCCCTCAGTAGCCCCTGAACCAGGCTTCAATGACGATGTATTCGGCGCGCAGATTGTATTCGGCATTGCAAGGCAGGTTCCTTCTCCGAATACTCCAACGCAGTCCTCTACGCAAAACAGCCGTATCCAGCTTTATTAAACAATTACAACCTTAAGCTGTAAGGGCAAAAATATTCAAAACGAAATAAGTCACGTCCATAGGGGATTTTTCCGGCGAGGCGTTATGTCCTGGCCTTGTTAGCATTATGAACCGTTTTACAACCCCGTTTCATATTTCGAGGCATGACCATTGACACGTCTTGTCAAAGCAGAGATCGTGTCCCCTTATCATGGGATTCTCATTAACAGGGGTTTGGGTAATCCAACCGTGCCGTTCACACGTCTCCTTGGGAATAAGCGAGATTTAAGGCTACAGAGGGGATGCTTGATATCCACTGCCTTTATAAGAAGACAAAGATCCATCTTTTTTACCCCACGCCTTATTCCTTCTTAGCCTATTCGCCATTCGAGCTCCAGCGCCCAAGTCTCAATCCTTTCCATCGCCACCAAACACTCCTAGCCATGTCCGGATCTGGAGTGCAGGGCAAGTGGATGGGTTCCTCTATTATGGAGGAGAACATCAAGGAGCTCCGGGAAGCTGGGTATTTAGCCACGGACATATTCCATCGACTCCCTGCCAAAAGCAGATCATTCCCACTCTGGAGCCTAACGAAAGGGTAGTCTTCATTCCCTATTTCCTTCGCGAACTAGGGTTCCCCTTCATCCTTTCGTCTGTGGCCTCATGTTCTACTATGGGCTAGATTTTCATGATCTAGCCCCAAATTCCTTCCTCAACCTTTCGGCGTTTATCGTCGTGTGCGAGGCATTCCTTCGCGCCCCTCCCCACTTCGGCCTATGGCTCAAGGTCTTCAATGTGAAGCCAAAGGTGGTCGAGGGCCAACACGCGGAGTGCGGCGGTGCCATGGTGAGCAAACTCCCCAACGTCACCTGGACAAAGGGGACCTTTGTGGAGAGCGTCAAAGGATGACAGCAGGGGTGGTTCTATATCACGAAACCCCGCGACGCCGCATGGGCCGCTGCTCCTGAGTTCAAATCTAGGCCCCCGATGCGGCTTATATCCTGGCTCAATAAGGGCCTAGACTGGGAATCGCCTGACGAGGTGACGACGCTGGAGAGCCGCGTCAAGGGCATGATAAACAAGAACACCAGCCTCGCTAGCGTGATCTAGGTGATGCTTTTTCGTCGGATTCTCCCTTGTCAACGCTGGACTCAACATATGTGGGAATTCGACCCGGCCGGTCCTTGGACCCTGCAGCGGTTCTTCGGCACGACGCACGAAGACATATGGAAGCTGCTCTTCAAGACTCAAAAGTCGTGGCCGGAGACAACTGAAGACCGCGGCCTTGACTGCGCACGTCCACTCACTCCCGTAAGTTTTATAATAACTTTTATTTGCAAATACAAGGGAGTATATTGAACTTTCTGACTCTCACAGGGCTGGACAAAGAAAGCGGAGCAGATCAAATGTCCGGCTCCACTACTCGAGGACCAGGCTACCCCTTTGCTGACAAAGATGTTGGTTCCGGGGCCGTATCAGGCGCCGGAGAAGAAGGCCAAGAAGAAGGGCAAGGAGACCAGAGGTAGCCTCCGTCGTAAGGGTACTTTGGACGCCATGTCCAAAGACTCCAAGACCTCCTCCTCCCATGACGAAGATGTAGAGGAGGAAGAGAGTAACTCTCCCCCCAAGGGGGGGAGAGAAGAAAAGGGTGTCCTCTGCGAATCTGGAGGTGGAGGCGGCCAAGAAGGGAAAACCCTCCCTTTCGGATGATTCTGAAGCGGATGCCGATGCCATCCCAAAGCGGCACCCCAGGCCGAAGCCCTTGGCTGAATCGTAAGTATCTGAAGACACCATACACATATCTGATTTTATGCCTTATTATTTTAACATACTGAATTGCGCATTATAGCCCGGCTCGCGATCTCCCCCAATGGTCATCGTCATCTAGGAACTCTCTAGGGACGAATGCGATGGAGAGCGAGTCGCCTCCGCAGATCTCTCCACCCACCGCCACGGATAACACCAAAGTGTTGTCCCAGAGAACCTCTCCAGGTCATGGGGAGGTACATGAGGCCGTGAAGGTGGTGGCGGAGGGTAATTCCTCTATTGCCGAAGATAGGGGAAATCAACCCCCATGGAGACCGACGATGGGGGCAACGCTCAATTCGGCCCCCAACTGAATATTATTCCGGAGACCCATACGGCTCCGGAATCGGACCAGCAGCCTTCTTCGAGGGAAGGGGGTGCGCCGTCTCCACCAGCGTCCTCTATCAATCCGGAGGCGCCGGACACTCTGGTGGAAGCGCTTCAGGGCGCTTCCATTGTGGAGGAACACCGTACCCTTATGGGTATGGTGGTTGAAAAGGTTTGGTCCGCTAAGAGCGGACTGAATCAAGCCTTCACCAGCCTTCTAACAGGCTTTGAGGTATGTGACGTAATATTTTTTTGGCTATTTGCAAAAAGAATACTTGTATATAGATAGTAGCCCCTGAGACTCTGTTCGGCTTTCGCGAAGAAAGGCCAAACAGAGGATCGAATAATATTTCACAGGAGCTAACATATATGTCTCTTTGGATGAATAGGCTGCGAAGCTAGCAGCAACCTCGCATACTGCAATATCACATAAGCAATGATTGTGTTGCCGTCAAGTATGTGATCATGACTTCATGGTCAGTCCATGAATAGGGAATATGGCATTCTTCCTAACCTAGATGTACATTTAATCATGTTTTCAATTGACTAGACCAAATACACTGAACTATAAATGCTTGTAAGGTGGCTAATTTATAATAATTCAGAGAAACGCGACGTGAGTAACAACGTGCAAACAAATCTAGTACACACAAGCAGAAAACACCCGGATACGAACCCTAAGGTTGTACTGATGTGGAATTAACCATGGACTTTCTGAATACAAGTGGATAAATCAAACAAGCGTAGGATATAGCTAGGTTAGTGAGGGAGGGGGGGATGATTGTTATCTGTCTGTTTACGATTAGTTCTTAACTTCAATGTCACAGGATCCTTGTGGACCTTCTCGCTGTGAAGGTTGCCTGTCGTCATATCACTCGACGATGACAACGAGGGAAACCGACGTCGTCGGGAGGGTTCGAGATCTAAAGAAGTGCGGGAGGGGGGGGGGGCAATGGAAATTATGAGAGTGGCTTATTCATAGCAATAAACAAGATATTTATTGATGGTGAAGAAAAAATGGCGCGTCGCCTTTAGAAAATGTAGGCGGGAAGAGAAAATCGTTGGGGGGCGAAAAACCGGAGGGAACCATATTTTTTGAGCGAACAAACTATTTTTGTACCAAAGATATGACAACTTTCAGATAGAATGCTAACACTTTCGGAAATAACGTGAACGATTTCAGAAATATGATTCACAGAGTTGTACATGTACATATTTTTTTTGTCTATGGCCACAGTTAGAGAATGAAAATATCCTAATCTAAAGATACTCGCCCATATCCTCTGGACCGGTTAGAGATGCTTTGAGAGATTGGCCGGTGTTCCTCTGTGTGCACCGTTGTGATTGGATGGTTAGAGGGGATGTGGTATCCCGAGCCCACCAGGGTTCAAGTCCTGGTGCTCGCATTTATTTCTGGATTTATTTCGGGATTTCTTGTGATGTGCATTCAGTGGGAGAAGACGTTTCCGTCGATGATGAGGTGCCTACGGTGACTTGTAAATTTTAAGATGATATGTCGGTTCAGTCGTTTGAAAATGCTCACGGAGATAAAGTGTGTGTGCGCGCGTTCATAGAGTGAGTGTATGTGCATGTATATAAGCGCTTGCGTCTTGTTTAGAACGAGGCAAAACGTTTGCCTGTGCAAGCAAACACCTCTGTTTTCTTTCTTTCCCACCGACGCCAATATCCACGGCAACTGTGAGATGGGTGGGTTATTACTGTTACCTGTGCAGGCAGTAGCTACAGTTTTTCATATTCCTCGTACGGAGCGTGTTGGTTGTGCTAGACAAGCATCAAGCTCAAGCTGGTCCAGGCGCGTAGTACAGTACAGCCGAGCCATAGCCATATATTCCCGTCGACGAGCCGAGGCGACAGTAAAAGGAACCAGCCCAAAACATTAATTTGACCGGACCGGCGCCTACTGCCCGTTGCACTCCAGTACCACCAGTACGCAGGCAGTGTACCGGCGGGCGGGCGAGCGAGAGCGCCGCCGTGACCGGCCGGCGTCACACCACGCTTGCTTTTCCCCGCCGCTGGCCCTCCCTCTCCCGGGCCAGCGTAGTAGGCATAGGCACAGAGAGGGTGGTAGGGAAGTGGGAACTGGAGACGAGCTAAAGCGTGGAGCGCGTCCTCTCGGTGCCAGCGCAGGGCGCCGGGCACTAGGCGATACGGCTCCACGATCTCGTCCCGTGTACCCACCCCATCCCATCTATCCCATCTACAAGCCCCGCCGGAAATATAATCATTCGCAGGATCGGGATCTTGGCGTGAGCTGAGCTGCTGGCCGCACCCGCCCGCTCCAAAAGCCGCGCCAGCCCCGGGAGCGGGACGACGACGACGACCGCAGCGGCGACGAGAGTTTTGAGGTGGGCGAGGTGAGATGGAAATCGTGATGATTGCCTTGTGAGCTCTACTGGTTTTTCTTCTGCCCCGCCTCCGTTGGTTTCTTCTCGCGTCTCGTTTTGCTCGTGCCCGTGCGACGCTGGCTTCCTTTGTTGCGTTGCGCCCGGCCTCGTCGTAGACAAGCCGGGGGAATCTTTTTCACCTCCCTGTTGCTGCGTGGCCACAAGGTTACAGGCCACAGGCGAGGTGAGACCACGCGTCCGTTTTCTTCTCCCACCTTCCCCGCCGCTGCTCTTCTCTTCTTCGCTCCTTCTCTGCCGCTGTTTTTTCACTGTAGGTTGGTTCGTTGGGGCTGGGGCTGGGATGGGTGGGCTTTGCTTGCCTGAAAAGCTCGTCCGGGGAAAAGGTTTCCTCTTCCGGGCTTCACGTAGGTGGCCATAGGCGACACTGCCTCTCGCTTCCTTTCACTGATCCAACTGCCATCGCCCACCACCCACCGACTCCCCCGCCGCTGCCGCTGCCTTGGCGCTACGCCGCTGGCTCTTTTCTGCCTGCGCGCAGTCCGGCATCCTCCTCTGCTCGGCCCTCCTCCCATGCTTCCTCGCCTCGCGCCTCTCTAAAAGCTTTCTCCTCTTTTACCTCCCGACGAGAAAGCCAAAGACAAATATATTTTCTGGGGTTGCCAAGTCAAATCTTTTGCTTTCTTCTTCAACCTTCCAAGAACTCGCTCGTCCTCCCAGCAGGTCGACGCCGTGGCTGACATTTGCTCTGTTCTTGCAGTTCGTCCTACCTTTTTTGTGTTCTTCTTGCCGAATCTTGACGCGTCGTTCTTCGCGCAGGTAGGAATAGGATCGGTCGTCGCGCCATGGGGCGGGCCATGAGGTGGCTCAGGAAGTTGCTCAACGGGGGCGGCGGCAAGAAGGAAGGGGCCAAGGAGCAGAGCGCCGCCGCGCCGCCGATCGAGAGGAGGAGATGGAGTTTCGCCAAGGCCAGGAGCAGCGTCGCCGACGCCAGCCGCAGGCCTTCCGTCACCGCCGTGGTCGCCGGCGAGCTCTCCCAGTCTCAGGCGAGGCCGTGCGGCTGCGGCCAGGCGCGCGAGACCGAGGCCGCCGTCTTGATCCAGAAGGCCTTCAGGGGCTACCTGGTACGACCCTGTCCATGCTTCTCTCGCAGTTCTTTTTTCCTTTTCTCTCCTAGACAAACATCAAACCGAGGTAGAAGTACGTTTGAAGATTTACCAGGACAATTTTTAGGCATTTCATTTGTATCATCTCTTGACAGATTAACAGTTCTAAATCGAATGGAATGGATAGATGAATAGGTGAAAGGGATATTGGTAGATTCCTCTGCATCTGCATTGGGCTGCAGATTTGACTTCACTGTGCGTCCCGTTGCGATGGTTGCTGTCTTCTCGTTAGCAACTGCTCATTGTTTATTAATCTGCTGCTGCTGCTGCCACTTAGAATTTGTTTATGTTTATTCGCACAGTTCTGCACGTCGTGACACTAGCCTAGTCGGTGCCGTCGTCATCATCGCAGTTATTAAACCTATCAAACACTAAAGAAATGTGTAAAGAAAAAGCGTGTAAAGATTTGAAATTTGTACCGCGACCGGCAGGCCAGGAAGGCTCTCCGCGCTCTCAAGTCGCTGGTGAAGCTGCAAGCCCTGGTGCGCGGCTACCTGGTGAGGAAGCAGGCGGCCACGACGCTGCACCGGCTGCAGGCGCTCATGAGGTTGCAGGCCTCCTCGCAGGCCCTCAAGAACCTCTCCTCCCGGAGGTCCATCGAGCAGGTCCGTCAGAATTCCTTCTCGCCGTGCATCGCGATCCTTCTTCTTCTGATGACCCGCATTTCGTTTGTTGTTGCGTAGGAGCGGAAGACGTCGGCGCCGGTGGCGCACCGCCGGAGGCTGTCGGAGGGCGGCGCCGGGGACGACCGCAGCCCCCGGATCGTGGAGATGGACACATGCCAGCTGCGGAGCCGGTCGTCGCGGATCGCGGGCCGGTACGCGGCCGCCGACCCACAGCCACAGCCGCCGCCGCTGTCCTCGCCGCTCGCCTACTTCTGCAAGCCGCCGTCGCGGCTGCAGCTGCGGGAGCTGGAGCCGCGGCAGCCCAAGACGACCCAGAACACGCCCCGCCTCCCGGCCATCGTGCCCGGCGGCTCGCCGGCGAAAGGGCGCCCCTCGTGCGGGGGCGGGCGGGAGTCGAGCAGCCCGCGGTACATGGCGGAGACGGCCTCGTCCGTGGCGAGGGGCCGGTGCCAGAGCGCGCCGAGGCAGCGGCACGGCAACAACGCCGCCGGGTCGAGGAAGGCGGCGCCGCAGTCGCAGGACAGCTTCAGCTTCAAGAGCTCCGACGCGACGAGCCGCGTGGAGGACTACTCCGAGATGAGCGACGAGGTGACCAGGGACTACTACCTCGACCAGCTCTGGTGATGATCGTCCGGCGCGCTGCTAATCCGGGCGGGAAATAAGCCCTTAACATCATCTCGGTATATAGTTAGTAGTAGTATCATTCAGGATTAACAAAATGTTTAGTAGTAGTTCTAGTTGATGGCACGACACATCATCATCGTCCTGCGATCCGATGTACGTAACGTAACCGCCATTGTTGTAGCTCGGTGGAGCGTGCGAGGTTGCCATGCCAAAGAGAATGGGAATAAAATCCGTTCTGCCTCCGGGAAACCATTTGGGGAAAACGAGGCCGCGCCAAAGCTCATGAACCACACACTCGTCTTTGATCTGCTCTGTCCTGCCACGAGATATCAATGCTGATTACTGAAACCATTTGGGAAAAAGAGGCCGTGACGCCGGCGTTTGGTTGCAAGGGCGGTCATGAATGGGTTGGGATCGTTCAAAAAATAGACATATTTGGTTATAAAGCACATGAATGGTTCGAACCAAAAAAAGAGAATATGCCTTGAAGATGCTGAACCGTTTCACCCAACCAAATCGGTCGAATCAAATGGCCACCTTTTGCATGCATGACTATGTGAGTATGACTGGTGGTCCCGTCCTAAATAATTAGCTCACCACTTATATTCAGCCAAACACATGAATTGAATGGTTCAATCCCAAAAAAATTGAACGGTCCCAACCCATTTATACGATACCTTCAACCAAACGCATCCAAAAACACAGAGGGGGTAGCAGTGCGACTGCAAAGAGCATGGAAGCTGGGACGAAGGGAGTTAATGGATACCATACGGACGGGTACTGGCAGTGGCGGATCCTTGGCAGTGAAGAAGACAAAGGTTGTGGTTGTTTGGAGTGCGTTGCACTACAGCACTGCAGTCGCAGCGCCACTGAACCGCACCGCTTTGGCTTAAATGTTGCCGTGCCGTGCCGTGCTTCTGTTGGAAATGGCAGCAGTACCAGATGGCTTCATCGCGCAGTATGTAGCTGTCCGTTGTTGATGTTGAGGCCAACTCTATCGCGCTATTGGACGTTCGTTTTGTTCGGATTTTATCCGTTTGTGCAGGGGATGAGGTCGTGTCCGGGCCTGTCCGGGGATGCGGTGGCCGTGCGCCCAGCGCGTGGCCGCATCCTTTACCCCATCCTGTCCGCGTCTCTTTAAAAAAAAGAGAAACATGTCAAATGCCAAGCCCTACGGCCGCAGTTCATCACGCACGCCGGCAACAACGCCAGCGGCCTACACGTCCATCGCCGGCATTAGCCAGCGGCCGGCAACACAGCCCGGCCTCCAAAATGAATGGTTGTCCTTGCCGGGAACACAGCCAGCGGCAGGCAACACAGCCGGCCTTCAAAATGAATGTTTTTCTCGCCGGCACGCGGCCAGCGGCCCAGTGGGCGGACGGCAACCATGCCAGCCTCCAAAAAAGAACGGCCACGACCGATCGGACGACCTAGTTCAGGCCGTCGGCGTCGAGCATCTCCTTCTGCCTGGCCTCGAACCAGGCGCTCGTCTTCTCGCTCATCTTCGACAAGTCCACGCTCATGATCGCCCAGGGCCACCTCTTTTCGCTTTGGTGGCGGCATTGGTGGCCTCGATGTCGAGCTGTCTTTGCCTGGCCTTGACGTTGTCGGCCTCGATGTCGAGCTGCCTTTGCCTGGCCGCCTCCTCGATGTCGAGTTGCCTCTGCCGGGCCGCCTCCTTCATGTCGATCTTCCTTCTCTTGGCCGCCTTCTCCATCTCAAGCTTCTTCGTTTGGAGCTCTAGATATTGCTTCATTTGCTCGTCCTTGCTTTGCCGCTTCTTCTCGTCCCTCATATCCTTTTGCGACATCATTGCCATGCAAAGTGTCATGCAATGCCATGGATGAGGCATCACGAATGTCGTCAACCTTGGAGTTGGTCTTGCCCCTCGGCCTCTTCAACGCCTCGCCATCTCCATCTCCGGCGAACTTGGCCGTCTTCAGGCCTCTCTTCCTTTGGAGCTCACGGTATTGGTCCTTAAACTTAGAACAATTGTTGATCATAGTCCAACAATGCGTAAGAGTGAATGGCTTGTCGTTGTGCCGGGCCTTGAATGCCTTCAAAGATTGAAATGCCTACACCATATGATCAACAACAAAGTGAACATGCAACCATATACAATGCCGAAGTCTCATGGCCGTAGCAAGGAAAGGGCAAAGAAGGAGAGCATACCATGTCCCCAACGCCGGTACCACTCATGGGCCGTGCTTGAACGCTCTTAAATGCGGCTTGATACTTGTTGCATTCTTGTTGTATGAACAACCATCTCTTTTGAATCGAGTCGACGCCACGTTTGCTTTCAAATTGGTAGGGCTCAAACAACTTCCTTTCATGGTATGTTTTGTGGACTCTCGTCCAAAAAACAATACCCTTTTGTTGCGCGTCGGTCCTTGGATTTTGGCTAATCTCCAGAGAAACCGGCCGGGCGACAAATGCCATGCATGAGAAGGGCGTGCGCTTTGGTGACGATGGCCTCCTTCTCCTCGACCTCGGCCTTGTGCCGCGCGGCCTCAATCGCAGCGCGTTCGGCCGCTCTCTTGGCCGCGGTGATGTTGTTCTTGGCGACCACCCTCCGGTCCCTCCTCTTCGTCGATTCCGCGTTCAACTTGGCGATCTCCTTCGGCGTGCACTCCGACCGTGGCTTCCTTGGCGCCTTGCCCTTCTTCTTCTTGGCCATTCCGGCCGGGTCGACGGTCGGGCCGCCGGAGTTCGGCTGGGCGTCGGCCATGGATGGAGGAGGGAGTGGGACGGGCAGGACGTGGGAGGGTTTGGGGTGGAATGGCGTCAAAGTGGCC
>NC_041381.1:605382077-605392513 GCF_002162155.2 Triticum dicoccoides | reverse complement strand
GTTGTTGTGTGTCACCGATAGGCGGGCCAGGGGCGGACAAGCGCACGGGTCCCGCCCGTCCGCGCGCTCACTTTTTCGCCCCAAAGGCGGCGCAAACTTGAACTGAGGATGGGTCGAAAGCGGACACAAAACGGACAAATATCCGTTTGCTCCCGCGCGCTGGGCCGTCCAGCTTGTCCGTTTTATTCTAAACGAACGGGGCCGGACAGGATAGGGTCGCGCGTTGGAGTTGGCCTGAGGTGGTGGTGGTGGTGGTAGAGGAAACTTGGCGAGATGCATGCATCAATGCCGGTGCAATTCTGGACGATCCAGCGCGTCCTTTTCGTCCTCAGAATCTCTCTCTGCGTGAGTTAATGTGACACATACATACGCTGCAGGGCGCCAGTTGCCCAGCATCGTAGCTTGCCAAACACAGTGACTACGTGCATATAATAGCACTGTTTGGTGGACATTGCTGGCAGAAAAAAGAGCGATTTGTAGTAGGAAGCGAATTTGTAGCATCTGGGTGCTCCACACTTCTATACAAACATTAAATTCAGAAAAAAAATTATCGAGAAATTTGAAAAAAACTGAGATTTTAGTATATCAAACCTGAGGTCCTGATCTACTTCCGTGCGAAATTCCGTGAAAAAATATTAGGAAACATATTCATGGTAAAAATGACAAAAAAATTCTATGTATAGAGAAAAACGGTTTGAATGGATTTTTGTTCAGCCTTCGCCACGGATACGTTTTCTGATATTTTTTCACGAAATTTCACACAGGAGTAGATTGAGAACCCACGTTTCATACCCCCAAATTTCAGATTTTTTTTGGTTATATTTTACGATTAATATTCGTGTAGGGGTGTGGAGTACCCAGGAGCTCCTGTGTATTTTCCCTTTGTAGTACTCCTACTATGTTAATTGTCTTCTATTTTAGAATGTACGTACTATGTTCATCGTTGATGAGTGATCACGTCGCTGCAGATCTGTTGGTCCGTTGCGCTGCGTGCATCTCTAGAGGTTCAGATTACAGCGCCGGATTACGCGCGAGGTAAACCAGGGCCGGGGCCCCGGGAACGCGCATTCCCAACGCTTGTTCGCAGCTGCGCGCCAGCTTTACCTGCTGCGAAATTTTTACCTGTCGTCCTCACCGGATTCGGATCTCCAGGGCCGAGATGCCTGAGCTCTGAACCCAACCCCGGATACTGATAGATTGAAGCTGAGGTTGAAGAGGACACGGGTCGCAGCTGTCAGTTTTTGGTTCGGAGCGGACGGCTCCAGTCCAGAGAGAGACTGATCGATCGGACGGACGGACAGACAGATGGGCTCGCCGATTTGTTTTTACTCGCCGCTGGCGCTGCCGGATCTAGATCTGTATCTGCGAGGCCGCTTTTTGACACAAGACGGGTGTCGCCTGAACAGCGCTGCTATACACACGACGAATGCGCGGCTGATGCCCGCACGATTCGTACGTGGCAGCGCAAGCAGCAAGAGTGCATGCAGGAGCGCAGTTGGGGAGGCAGCATCGTTCGGAGGTCGTGCGGGAAGAGTCGTCTGTGAAGCAGTTTCGGTCGCCTGAATCTCTATCTGTCTCTCTCTGCCTCTGCCTCTGTGGCCTCGGACGTACTTTGCATGTATAGTTACTGCACTCGCGTGCGTGTACGAGCTGGGAGAGAGGGGGATCTCTTTGTCCGTGCCCGTCGACCCCCCGTTCTCGCGGACTGTACGTAGCGTGAGCGTGCAAGCTTCAGCCTCGCTTGACCTTGTCAGTCGGTCAGTCAGTGTGGCTGGCTCTGCATCTGCATGGGGAGACGACGCCGAGGAGTGAAATGGCCCGCCGGCTCATACGGAGTAAATACGCCGTACCGTGGTGGCATGCTACTTTTTTTTCGGCAATGCTACACATACAAACCATTTACAGGCTTTTACAGGATGGTTAATTTTGATTGGTCAATAGATGAGCGGGGCGGCCCACCCCCTGAAAATCAGGGGGGGGGGAGAGGTTTGTGATTGGTTGTTAAATGGAAGGAGCGTGTAAAAGCATGTAAGTCTTTGTATGTCTAGCATTTTTTTTGCAGGCTAATAGAGAGCTTTATTAATGAAAGGCATTCGCTGGGCAGTTCGCCAACAGGGCACTGACCAGGAATCCGGGAGTGTTATCGAGCCAACTATCGGTCCTCTCAATCGTGCAACCATGTTTAGCACAGATGTGAGTCGGCCCATTAGCTGATCTTACAACATGACAAATATCAAAAGATGAAAAACTAGTGATAAGCTCTCCAATATCTAACAAAATAGGTTTGCCGCCATCTAGATTTATGGCTGCGTCCGTGTTGATCTTGACGAATCCTGGGTCTGGAGGGCGCCAACCGTGTCCCGGCAACATTAGCGCCTGCTGCCGGGGAATGTCCAGGAGCGCTAGTGTCTTCCTCGTGCGACGGAGCGAGGTCGCCGGATCAAGCCTGTCCTCGCCATGAGTGAGCTTGTTCCCTGAGTGCCATATAGACCACATCACCGAGACGAGTATCGATCGGTCCCTGGTAGTGAGTGTGTCGCTGCAGATGACATCCTTTGCCCAGGTGAGGGGTTGGAGTGTGGGCATGTCGAAGTCGAACAACTGCTGGGCCTCTTCCCAAAACTGCTTTGCATGGTTGCACCTGAGTAGAGCATGTTCCAAGTTCTCATCATGAGCCAAGCAGAGCTTGCAGGCTCCTTGTTCTCGCAAGTGTCGATGTAGCAGAGTACATTCCTCAGGTAAAATGCCTCTCGACACCCGCCAATAAAAGACCCTGACCTTGGACAGCACCTTCAGTTTCCACAGCTTGTTCCATACCTGTTGCTCATCGATTGGAGTTCCGGTATCCTGCCCTTCCTCTTGAGCTTGACGCTCATTGCGAGTCACTAGAGCTCGATACGCCGATTTAACGGTATAGTTGCCTAAAACTTCATGTGCCCATGCTAAAAAGTCCTCGCCACCGCCGGTTCTCAAGGGGATGTTCAAGATTGCTGCCGCATCGGGTGGCTGGAATGATTCTTGAATAAGTTCCCGCCGTCATGTCCAGTTGTATGTATCAATAAGTTCACTGACCTTTGACACCAAATCTGATATCCTGGGAGTGGGAATAAAGTTGGCTATACCGGGCACCCATGGGTCAGACCACGTGGATATAGAAGATCCATCGCCGACCCGCATAATGAGCCCCGTTCGCAGCGCTTCCCGCCCGGCGATGATCGCCCTCCAAGTGGCCGAGGAGGAACCCGGTGCTGAAGCCTGCATAAAATCAGAGTTGGGGTAATATTTTTCTTTCAGAACTCGGCCACACAAGGTATTAGGATTTGTCATAAGCCACCAGCCTTGTTTGGGAAGCCCATTCCCCCTTTGCACTTTGGTGTTGCGAGCTTCTTCCAAGATATCCAGTGTAGAGCCCGTTTATCAATGGAGCTGCTCCACCAAAACTTGGCCATGCAAGAAGTTAAACTCTTGCATACCTTCTTTATCAGCAGAAAAACACTCATGCTGAATGTGGGGGTAGCTTGCGCGATGGATTTGATCAGAGTTTCCCTTCCCGCACACGCAAACAATCTCTCTGACCATCCCTGCATGCAACTTCTTGATCTTTCCCTAATGTGTTGGAATGTGCCGCTGGTGATCCTACCCACGGCTGTTGGGAGGCCAAGGTAACGCTCGTTGAAGGTTTCAGCGTGTACATCAAGGGTGGTTTTGATAAGCTGTCGTTGATCCAGTGGGGTATTTGGACTGAAGAAGATAACACTCTTCTCCGTGTTGACACATTGACCAAAGGCAGCACCATAGATGCGTAAGATCGCATTCAGTCTGTTCGCACTCTCCGTATCAGCCTTCATGAAGATGAGGCTGTCATCTGCAAAGAGCAGATGGTTTATCTAGGGGGCATGGAAGTTGACTCGTATCCCTCTATCCACTATGCCATAAAATTTGAGCAAGGAAGAAAAGCCTTCTGCACAGAGTAGAAAAAGAAACGGCGACATTGGGCAGCCCTGCCTCAAACCCCGAGATGGGTTGAAGAAAGGCAAAAGTTCTCCATTAACGCGTACTGAGAAACGCACTGATGTTACACACTTCATAACAAGTCTGACAAGGTCTGCGCCAAAACCAATCTTGGTTAGAACAGCTTCCAAATAACTCCATTCAACTCGGTCATACGCTTTCATCATATCAAGTTTGATTGCGCAAGAGTAGTTCTTCCCCTTCCTCCTTCGTCGCATGGCATGTATGCTCTCGAAAGCAACCAAAACATTGTCAGTAATGAGGCGTCCGGGGACGAAGGCGCTTTGCTCCTCGCTAATGAGCTCGTCCATAAAATCCCGCATCCTGTTGATGATGACCTTGACAGCCAACTTGTACAGCACCGGGTATAACGATATAGGTCTATACTGTGAGATAGTTTGTGGGTTCCGCACCTTAGGGATTAGTATGATCGAGGTGTTGTTCAAGCCCACCGGTAACTCCCTAGCATTCAAAAATCCCAGAACCGCAGTGGTCACCTCATCGCCAAGAAGTTTCCAATGTTTCTGGAAGAAACCAGCTGTGAATCCGTCAACTCCTGGTGCCTTTGAGGGATGCATCTGAAACAAAGCCTTACGTACCCCGGCCGGTTCGAAAGGCTTTTCCATTTCCAAATCCATGCCTGGCGTGACACGGGGCAGGTACATGTGATAATAGCTCGCTGGGGTCAGAGATACCCTGCGAGGTATAAATCTGTTGGTAGAAACCCATAATTTCCGCCTTATCCTCTTGTGCATTCACACAAACCGATCCGTCTGCTCTCCGAAGGCCCATGATCTTATTCATCCTCTGCCTCTGCTTTGCTTGGGCTTGAAAATATTCGGTGTTGCGGTCGCCATCTCTCAACCATAGCACGCACGACCGTTGTCGCAGCCAGATCTCCTCATGTCGTAATGCTTCTCTTAATTTCAGCATTGTGCTCTTCTCCTCGACAGAGGGTCCTCGCCCTATAGATTGTTTCCATAGTTTTTCCAACTGTTGTCGGAGCTTTCGGACTGTCCTTGCAAGGCAGCCAAATTCTTTCTGCCCCCAAGGTGCAAGCCTTCCTTGCATTGCGTTCAAATAATCAAGAATTCCTTGCATATCAGGTGCACGGTGCTGGCCTTTCCAACACTCCGCCACCACTGTTTCATACTCGCGGTGCGTTTGCCAAACATTTTCATAATGAAAAGGTCGGACCCCTCTCGAACTTTCATTCCCCCGCTGATCCGAGAACACTAGGTTCACAAAGCAGTGATCTGATTCCGCAGCACTGATATGACGCATCAGGGTGTGTCCGTACAGTTGCCGGAAAGCCTCATTGGCAAAGGCGTGGTCGATGCGAGCTTTAACGTTAGCTACTCCCGCCTGACGATTATCCCAAGTGTAAGGAACGCCTGTCCATCCCAGGTCCTGGAAGGCACGCTCTTCGATCACTTCACAAAACGCCCTCATTTGCCATTCTGGCCGGGCTGCCCGGCTGAAGTGTTCATCCCCATACAGGGTTTCGTTGAAGTCTCCCATGCAAACCCATGCTCCATGAGGGGATGTGAGCAGGGCACGTAGGAGTCGCCAACTGTTGTGATGATCACCAGCTCTTGGCGTGCCATAGAAGCCGGTGAATCTCCACTCCGTTGCACCTTGAATCCGTTTCCGCACCACAACATCAATGTGGCCGGTACTATAATTTGTTAGGCTGACTGATACATCCTTGGACCAAAAAGGTCCGATGCCTCAGCTCAGCCCCACACTGTCCACCGCAAAGCATCCATCAAAACCTAAACTGAACTTCAGGTTTTCCACCCTTGTAGCACTCACCTTTGTTTCCATGACAAAGACGAGGATGGGCCCTTCTTGCTTCACCACATTGCGAAGCTCTCGAATTGCCTCAGGGTTCCCAAGCCCCCAACAATTCCAACTAAGGATACTCATTGGGATGGGCAACCCCGTCCATGGGAGGCTGCCGAATTTCCAGGTGTTGGTTTCTTTTTCTTGGTCTCCCTCTCCCTCACACCCTCCGCATCTTCCTCTTCACGATCCACCACTCCTGAGGCTGCACCTTTTGCCCCAAGATCGTTATTGGCGCCATTGGTGAGGAGGAGAGTCTGCACAACCGGGCGATACATCTTTTGAGGTGCCTCTTTACGTTTTCCTTGTGATCGATTTTTGGCAGGGGAGGTCACCTCTGGAGGATCCGTCGTGTTGCTTGAGTTTTTTGATTCACGCTTGCTGCTCGGGCCCGAGGACTGTTCATATTCCCCGGAAGAGGGTTTCTTCCTCTCCTCAGGTGCCCTCAGCTTCACTCCAAAAGGAAGTTCACCATTCTTGTCTATAGGCCCCGGAGTGGGGCAGTAGGCATCATTGTGCCCCAGGCGGCCGCAAGAGAAACAGAAGTGGGGCACATGTTCATATTGAATGTCATAAGCCTCTTCCTTCTTCCTCTTGGCCGAGTTGATCAATATCCACCTCCGAGGAGGTTTATTGACATCTATCGAGACCCTTGCTCTCAAGTATCCACCCACGTGATCAAACTGGACCATTGAAGCTTTCTTGTCAATCTGTTGCTTAATGCCGGCATCTTCTGCTGCCGGCATCTTCGGTACGGTGAGGTTTTACAAGGGCAAAAATCCCAGAGAAATTCATGTGTTTGCAAATACATTTTTCGACTGTCCTTCACGGTGCCTGTTATTTCCTTTTCATCGAAAATAAATACATCTTCCATTTTACCGTGCCTGTCTTTTTCTTTTCATCGAAAATAAATACATTTTCCACACCTCGAGAAAATCTGCTAAAAAGGTATACAGACACAATACTCATATGTGTTGCAAATACGTACGAAATTTCATCAACAAGGATGCTCATACGTGGCGAATATAAAACATGACAAGCACATTGATTTAAATGATTTTGCCGATTTTCTATTTGGGCCCCATCTTTTTTCATGTGTGTAGCATTGCAAAAAAAAAACATATACTTTCTTCCTCCCAAAATAAGTGTCGCTCATTTAGTACAAATTTACACTAAACCAGCTACACTTATTTTGGGACGGACGAAGTATTATTTAATAAAAGTTCACATATACTAAGAGAACGTGCACTATATATTTGTCTGTACAAAAAAATGTTCTTTTTAAATATAACAGTATATTGATCTGTTTTCATCTTTTTTCTAGAAACATCTAAATACTCACTCCATCCCATCATATAAAATGTTATTACAACCGACGTACTCACATACTGATTGTACTAACATCTTATATCATCGGGGTGGAGTTGTATCTAAAATGATGCACTCGGTAGGGGGACTGAAGTTGCAGCACTTCTCATCTATTTTTAGGGTGAACTGCAATGCTACTTCTCCTGCTACCAGCGTCGCTGGGACTCGAGACAAACAAATTTGGACCGAGATAACCGGCGGATGACAGCTGGGGCGCTGGGCAAGGAACCATTCGTCTAATGCAATAAGCACCCTCGAGCCAAAAGTCTCATTCTGACCCGAGCACCCCAACGAACAGTAAAATCAAAAAAGAACAGTAAAACATTTCAGAAAATTCTGAAATATTTTGTGGTAAATTATGAAAAAAGTTTTGTAGGCATACCAAATTTAACCACAAAATAACATTCATGGAAGTCATGGAAAAAAAATAGCACTCCAAAATATTTTCAAAACTAGCATCTTTTGAGCATCGATTTTTCTTTACCACAACTTCCATGAATATTATTTTCTGTTCAAATTTTGCAAGTATACAAAATATTTGTCAAAGTTTACCAAAAAAATCAAAAAAATTAAACTTTATTTTGTCGATTTTACAGTTCATTAGGGAGCATTTGAGCTCGGGAGCAGATACTACACATCCACCTCAAGTGAACGTTTTTGGTTCACTATAGAAAAAAACCCATTTTTTTCCTGGTAGGCCTTTTCTAGGCCTCTAGGCCCAATCGCCATTTCCTTTGTATATAAAACTAAAATACATATAAAAAAGATTTTAAGTAAAATAATATGGTAATTTTTCATGTCAATTTTTTTAAAATGTGTATAAAAAGCAGAGTAAACTAATTGTCATCATCAAAAATAAAAAATAAAAATGCCATGCAATTTAAAATAAAATTACCATGCTATAGATAATGAAATTTGCCATGATCTTAATAAAATTGTTTGTTCTATATTTTCTTTGTGATCCTTAAAAATCGCACATAGAAATTACCATGATACAAGATAACAAAAATCGGCATGCCATTTAAAAATTTACCATGATCGATGTAACTTCTCGTGG
The DNA here is from genome assembly GCF_002162155.2 of Triticum dicoccoides. Lineage (NCBI taxonomy): Eukaryota > Viridiplantae > Streptophyta > Magnoliopsida > Poales > Poaceae > Triticum > Triticum dicoccoides. The sequence goes on along the minus strand of NC_041381.1, from coordinate 605,384,232 downwards.
TTGAATGTATTTAAGTTGCCATGGCGACAAATTTTTAGTCTTCGATGAGAATGATTCAAACTAAAAATGTTAAGATTGAAATAAAATGATTGAGATTACAAAATTTCCATGACATTAAAAAAATTAAAAATATCACCATCTTAAAAATAAAAATGACATGATCTTACAAATAATATGCCATGATATGTATTTTCTTTGTCATAGCATAAAATTACACAAAAAATGCCATGATCCAAATAATATAATTGCCATGCCATCAGAATAACTACGTACACAAGTAATTACAACGACTGTGCCAGAGGCACCTTCAGGCTGCTCGCTCGGATGTGGTTGGTGTTGATCCTTCTCGAAGCTTCACCAGAGAGGATATATAGCACTTCTGGTTGGTTGGTGGTTCTTCAACATCCGCATCTCATGTCCGCCCTTGCGTAGAAGCTGTGGTTCTGTGACTGGCTTGAAACTGTGGTCCTATGGTAGCGAAAAATAGGGGGCATCAATGGATATGCACGAACGGAATACTACATGTCAACTGATTGCAGTGGTGAAAGCCTTTGCGTGCTAAAATAGTGACCATTTTGAAAGCCCTTCAGGCCAAGCTCCATATGTGTTGCACACAAAACAACGATGTGCAGTTTTAACTAAGACTACCTTGATATGCTTGGCCGCGCGTCATTCATAGGAAAGAGGTAGGAGAGAATCTATCCAAATGGCGTCTGATATCCTCATGATCCCTAGCCTCTTCACGATGCCAACAAACATTCTGCACATGAGGACATCCGCAGAATTATTCCAAGGAAATTGGTAACTTGTAAGTACAAAGTTATTTCGAATAGAAGCAAAGACAAAAACCTTAGTCCCAATGGACGTAGCAACCAGTCACCATCACTGTCTTCCTATGTCATCTGGTATTCAGAAGAGTTGTCTAATAGCTCCGAAGACTTCATACTATTAGGCACCAACGGTTGGGCCGATGCATACCTAAATAAATTATAAAAAAAGTGATTTTCAAAACATAAAGTTAACAATATTATGGGGTGGTGCGGGGGCATATCCCCCCATACGTCTTCAACGTATCTATAATTTTTTATTGTTCCATGCTATTATATTACCTGTTTTTAGTGTTTTATATGCATTAATATGCTATTTATATTATTTTTGGTACTAATTTATTAACCCAGAGCCCATGCCAGTTTTTATTTTTTCCTTAGTTTTGAGTTTTACGAAAAATAATATTAAACGGAGTCCAAACGGAATAAAACTTTCGTGATGATTTTTCTTGGACCAGAAGACACACGTAGGACTTGGAGATGAAGTCAGAGGAGTCCCGAGGAGGCCACAAGCCTCCAGGATGCGCCCCCTAGCTTGTGGGCCCCTCGGTGCTCTTCTAATCCTAATTCTTGGCCTATAAATTCCCAAATATTCTAAAACGACCAGAAGCGTCCACCAAAATACTTTTTCGCCGCCGTAACTTTATGTTCCTATGAGATCCCATCTTGAGGCCTTTTTCGGCATCCTGCCGGAGGGGGATTCGATCACGGAGGGTATCTACATCAACCCTATTGCCCCTCCGATGAAGCGTGAATAGTTTATACTGGTACAACGAGGTGCTATACAAACGGTTTTTAACCCCTTTCCGCGACGGCATTTGGAACCGTTGCCTAGTGAGTGACGGCGATAGGAGGCGTCCTTCTCACACGACCCTGAAACCGTCAGGGATATGCCCTCCTGGCACACACACTCGGCAAAATGAGGTCGTGTGCGACTGGCGAGCGATCAAATACGGTAATACGTACAGTAGTGCTTGATACGACTCCAACGTATCCATAATTTTTTACTGGTCCATGCTATTATATTATCTGTTTTGGATGTTTAAAAGGCATTTATATGCTATTTTATACGATTTTTGGGACTAACCTATTAACCTAGAGCCCAGTGCCAATTTCTGTTTTTCCTTGTTTTTGAGTTTTACACAAAAGGAATACCAAATGGTGTCCAATTGACATGCCAATTTTTGTGGATTTTTTATGTACCAGAAGAAGCCCCCGAAGCAAAAGATTTGGGCCAGAAGAGTCCCGAGTCATCCACGAGGGTGGAGGGAGATCCCTACCCCCTGGGCACGCCCCTCCCTACCTCGTGGCTGACTCAGATACCCCCC
>NC_041381.1:605321782-605381857 GCF_002162155.2 Triticum dicoccoides | reverse complement strand
CCAAAAATTCCTATAAATACAGAAACCCCTGAAAAGAAACCTACATCAGGAGTTCTGCCGCCGCAAGCCTCTGTAGCCACCAAAAACCAATCGGGACCCCGTTCCATCACCCTGCCGGAGGGGGGTTCCATCATTGGTGGCCATCTTCATCATCCCGGCACTCTCCATGACGAGGAGAGAGTAGTTCACCCTCGGGGCTGAGGGTATCTACCAGTAGCTATGTGTTTGATCTCTCTCTCTCTCGTGTTCTTGATATGGCACGATCTTGATGTACCGCGAGCTTTGCTATTATAGTTGGATCTTATAATGTTTCTCCCCCTCCACCTCTTGTAATGGATTGAGTTTTCCCTTTGAAGTTATCTTATCGGATTGAGTCTTTAAGAATTTGAGAACACTTGATATATGTCTTGCATGTGCTTCTCTATGGTGACAATGGGATATTCACGTGATCCACTTGGTGTATGTTTTGGTGATCAACTTGCGGGTTCGGTGACCTTGTGAACTTATGCATAGGGGTTGGCACACGTTTTCGTCTTGACTCTCTGGTAGAAACTTTGGGGCACTCTTTGAAGTTCTTTGTGTTGGTTGAATAGATGAATCTGAAATTATGTGATGCATATCGTATAATCATACCCACAGATACTTGAGGTGATATTGGAGTATCTAGGTGACATTAGGGTTTTGGTTGATGTGTGTCTTAAGGTGTTATTTTACTACGAACTCTAGGGCTGTTTGTGACACTTATCGGAATAGCTCAATGGATTGATCGGAAAGAATAACTTTGAGGTGGTTTCATACCCTACAATAATCTCTTCATTTGTTCTCCGCTATTAGTGACTCTGGAGTGACTCCTTGTTGCATGCTGAGGGATAGTTATATGATCCAATTATGTTATTATTGTTGAGAGAACTTGCACTAGTGAAAGTATGAACCCTAGCCTTGTTTTGAAGCATTGCAATATCATTTTCGCTCACTCTTGTTACTTGCTACCTTGCTATTTTTATAATTTCAGATTACAAAATCCTATATCTACCATCCATATTGCACTTGTATCACCATCTCTCCGCCGAACTAGTGCACCTATACAATTTACCATTGTATTGGGTGTGTTGGGGACAAGAGACTCTTTGTTATTTGGTTGCAGGGTTTTTTGAGAGAGATCATCTTCATCCTACGCCTCCCACGGATTGATAAACCTTAGGTCATCCACTTGAGGGAAATTTGCTACTGTCCTACAAACCTCTGCACTTGGAGGCCCAACAACGTCTACAAGAAGAAGGTTGCGTAGTAGACATCAGTGCTAAAAATACAATTATACAAGCGAATTTTTTTCCGGTCATAAATACATCCCGCACAGTCAGTCCCCGCTAAATGTTTCTGTTTGCATGTACATTCCACACAATCAATCCAATGAATACGTTTCCGTTAGTATGTATATCCCACACAGTTAATCCAAGAAGTACATTTCCGTTCGTATATACATCCCACACAGTGACTCCAAGGAAATCGTTTCCATTTGCAGGTACATCACACACAATTTTCCCCATTAAATCGTTTGTGATAGCATTGCCATTGCATACGATATTAACAATTTTATGCATTATTGAATGCATCACACACACTGCGTATAAGAAACTGTGTGGCAAAGGTTGTCGGTCATACACAGTTTTTATGTGGTAAACGTTTGCACAAGGTGGCCTAACGCAAACAGGTTTTAAGAGGATGTCATGTGTGATGGCTCATTGATCCAACACGGTTTATTGCTAGAAACTGTGTGCGTTCTCTGAGGTTATCGCCCATGGTGTTTTCTTAATAACCGTTTGCAATAGAAAACCCCAATTAGCAGGCTAATTGCCTTATTATGAATCATCCATTTATTAATCTAATTGACATTTCATATTAAGCACACAATATATTTCATTTCCATATTAAGGAAGCAGGATTTCATAATTGAAATACATTGGAGTACATCATCATATAGCTTCAACACTCATCTAGCCCATTACACAGCTGCACCAGCATCAAGTTTCACATGCAACATTTAGAACCTTTTGAAATTAGCATCATACACGGTACATAGACAGATGCATCTCATCTGAAAAACTGCTGACGCGGAAGGCGAATATTGAGCCTTCATTGATGTTGAAGGTCTTTGCAACTGTAGGCCAGTGCCTGTGAATGATTGACCGTCCATCCTTCGTCCTCAGCAGGAACACTTCAATATTGAACCATGGGTGTTGTATGAAAACCTTCCTCGCCTCCTGACCATAGAGGTGGTTTGAGAGGTAACCATCAGTGAACTACTTTGGAAAGGCCTGAAAACAAGGATGTGCATAAATATCTTCTCTATATTAGAAATGGGGCAAAGGAATAAAAAAAGGCAAGGTATAATAGTTAGTACCATCTTATAGTGAACTGATATCTTCTTCATTGTGCAGACAAAGATCTTGTTGTTTTTTGTCGCTAATTTCTTTATCTTAACAATCTTTCTGAGTTTCTTGACTTGATTCATATTCATGGACAACTCATTTCCCCATATGCAAAAAGGGTCGAACAGTGGGTCAAAACCTGTGATAGCAGGACCTATATGTGCAAGACCAAATTGTTAAAACCTAAATATTAGAATGGTTCCTGCAATTGCACAATAATGTGCTATTAGACAACAGGCCATGCATGTGCTAACCTCGATTGTAAACCTCACTGCTTCCCATTGTTTCCCTACAACACATATAAGGTAGTTAGTCATCAGGTTAAGTGATGGTTCACATGCTATCCGTAAAATATGTTAATAAAAAATAAGCACATTGCAGATTCATCAGATTAATTCAAGCCACATGGAAAACCCATTTATCCAAACCAAGCATGATTAAGAATTAGGAAATATAGCACTTGTATATGTTTCTCATGTATTAAGTGTAGCCAAATTCGATTTATTCCTCACATGCGCAACAATACAAAATTCTACCCACGACAATTAGACATCGCATTGCAGAATTAACCAAGTAGGTAACTAAACACCATAATTAATGAACCAAACATTAACTGAGCAGCACATTGCATAATATAACATACTCCTAATAGAAGATCAGACAGTTAACCAAACCAAGCATGCTTAACAAATATAACAAATGTATTTGTTTCTCGTGTATTTAGTACATCCAAATTCAATTTATTTATCACATGGTATACAATAACAGATTGCACCCAAAACAATTGAACATCACATTGCAGAATTGAACCAAATAGTTAACTAAACACAACAACAAATGAACCAAACATTAACTAAGCAGCACATTGCACAGTATAACATACTCCTAATAGAAGATCAGACAGTTAACCAAACCAAGCATGCTTAACAACTTGGCAATATAGCAATTGTATTTGTTTCTCATGTATTTAGTACAGCCAAATTCTATTTACTATGGTATACAATAACAAAATGCACCCACAACTATTGAACATCGCATTGCAGAATTGAACCAAACAGTTAACTAAACACCACAACGAATGAACCAAACGTTAACTGAGAACCATATTGCACAATAGAACATACTCCTAATAGAAGATCAGACAGTTAACCAAACCAAGCATGCTTAACAACTTGGAAATATAGCAATTGTATTTGTTTCTCATGTATTTAGTACAGCCAAATTTGATTTACTTCTCGCATGGTATACAATAACAGAATGCACCCACAACAATTGAACATCGCATAAACACCCCAACGAATGAACAAAACATTAACTAAGCACCACATTGCACAATGTATAACATACTAGAAGATCAAGCAGTTAACCAAACCAAGCATGCTTAACAGCTTGGAAATATAGCAATTGTATTCGTTTCTCATGTATTCGTTTCTCATGTATTCGTCTCACATGGAAGACAATACAAAATTGCAGCCTGAAGAATTGAACATCACATTTGCAGAATTGAACCAAACAATTAACTGAAGACGACAACTAATTAACCAAACAGTTAATGAGTGAGCATCACATTGCACGACATATAGAACATATACACTAGAGCAACAGATTGCATGGTAAAATTAGATAGCACAATTCACTAGAATTTGTTAAGGAAAGGCAGGAGCGGCATACGCAACAGGTAAACTGAGCATGCTTTACCAGTGTAGCTAGCAAATGGCAAGGTGCTCGTCTGAGATCTGGGGGTCGGTATGAATGGCAGCCATCGCGACCTCATCTGCGGGTGCGGCTGCGATTTGCTTCTCTCCTGCCAAATGCTCCTTGAGCTCCTGGCTATACTGTGTGCACCATGGCTTAGGGTGGCGCTTATTTGGTGGAGGGGTCAGTGATTTGGGTGGAAGGTGTCACACCGGTGGTCGGGGCATGTGGGATGAGGAAGGAGGAGGAGGATGGGGGTCAGGTGTGGATTACCTGCCTGGATAAACGAGGCCGAGCAGCGAGGGTCTCCGATGAGGAGGCAACGCTGCAAGCAAGGAGTGAAGGTTTCAACTTGGAAAGGAAGGCGAAAATAGGGAAATGTGGCTTTTTGTAAGGGGGAGGGGGCAGGAAGGAAGATATTTCCACGAAAGCCGAAAATTTTGAATCGGTTCAGCGAAAAAACTGGCGCGCAAAGTGTCATCACACATGGTCCCTTATTCAGAACTGTGTACGATATGTGCACATCACAAATGATTCACATAGCTTAACTCGTGTGTGATGAGTTTGAACGTCAAAAATCTTGGTTCGAATTTCCCTGGTTACAGTGGTCATCCACGTCATTGCATAATTTGGGTAAAAGGAGACTACAACACACCCACACTTCTTAATTGAGCAAGTTCAGCAATTAAACAGAGCTAGCTAACGTAAAAATTACTCTAACAAATTAAAGACCGGCACTCTTAATTAAACAAAACAAAGAGCACTACTACAACTGGTGCTCGTCGATCTCCGTCGCGTCCTCCATGTCCAGCTCGCGCCCGACGATCTCTTCGGTAAGGGACTCCATGGCATCCATCGCACCATACTCGGCAAGCATCTCGCCATCCGCGTCTGCCATCTCTTTGGAAAAGGCCGCCATGAGCTGGACGTGTGCGGCCGCGATCTGGGCTTGGACGGGCTCCCGTCATGGCAAGGTATGCGGCAGAGGAACGGACGGCTGCTCGAACATGTTGGGGAACATAGTAATTCAAAAAATTTCCTACGATCATGCAAGATCTATGTAGGATATGCATTGCAACAAGACAGGAGAGTATGTCCACATACCCTCGTAGACCAAAAGCGGAGGCGTTTAGTAACGCGGTTGATGTAGTCGAACGTCTTCACGATCCAACCGATCCAAGTACCGAACTATGGCACCTCTTTGTTTAGAAAACGTTCAGCTCGATGACGTCCCTCGTGCTCTTGATCCAGTTGAGGACGAGGAAGAGTTCCATCAGCACGATGGCGTGGACACGGTGATGATGAAGTTACCGGCGCAGGGCTTCGCCTAAGCACTACGACGATATGACCGAGGTGTTAAACTGTGGAGGGGGGCACCGCACACGGGTAAGTGATTGTCTGTTGTGCTTTGGGGTGCCCCCTGCCCCCGTATATAAAGGACAGAGGGAGGAGGCGGCCGGCCTAGAGAGGCGCGCCAAAGGGGGAGTCCTACTAGGACTCCTAGTCCTAGTAGGAGTCCCCTTTCCTTTTCGGAGTAGGAGAAGGGGGAAGGGAAAGAGAGAGGGAGAAGGAAAGGGGGGCCGCGCCCCCTCTCCTAGTCCAATTCAGTTTCTCTAGGGGGGGGGGGGCGCCACCTCCTGGCCGTCAGCCTCATCTTCCCACTAAGGCCCATGAAGGCCCAATACTATCCCGGGGGGTTTTGGTAACCTCCCGGGACTCCGGAAAATGCCCGAACCTTTCCGGTGTCCGAACATAACCTTCCAATATATCAATATTTATGTCTCGACAATATCAACACTCCTCGTCATGTCCGTGATCTCATCCGAGACTCTGAACAAACTTTGGTCATCAAAATCACATAACTCATAATACAAATCGTCATCAAACGTTAAGCGTGCGGACCCTACGGGTTCGAGAACTATGTAGACATGATCGAGACAAATCTCTGATCAATAACCAATAGCGGAACCTAGATGCTCATATTGGCTCCTACATATTCTACGAAGATCTTTATCGGTCAAACCGCACAACAACATACATTGTTCCCTTTGTCACCGGTGTGTTACTTGCCCGAGATTCGATCATTGGTATCATCATACCTAGTTCAATCTCATGACCGACAAGTCTCTTTACTCGTTTCGTAATGCTTCATTATTCACATTACTTGCAAGGCTTATAGTGATGAGCATTACCGAGAGGGCCCAGAGATACCTCTCTGATACACGGAGTGACAAATTCTAATCTTGATCTATGCCAACCCAACAAACACCTTCGGAGACACCTGTAGAGCATCTTTATAATCACCCAGTTATGTTGTGAGATTTGATAGCACACAAGGTGTTCCTCCGGTATTCGGGAGTTGCATAATCTCATAGTTAGAGGAACATGTATAAGTCATGAAGAAAGCAGTAGCAATAAGACTGTAATGATTATAACGATAAGCTAACGGATGGGTCTTGTCCATCACATCATTCTCTTAATGATGTGATCCCATTCATCAGATGACAACACATGTCTATGGTTAGGAAACTTAACCATCTTTGATTAACAAGCTAGTCAAGTAGAGGCATACTAGGGACACTATGTATTGTCTATGTATTCACACATGTACTAAGTTTCCGGTCAATACAATTCTAGCATGAATAATAAACATTGATCATGATATAAGTAAATATAAATGACAACTTTATTATTGCCTCTAGGGCATATTTACTTCAATCTCCCACTTGCACTAGAGTCAGTAATCTAGATTACAAAGAATGATTCTAACACCTATGGAGTCTTGGTGTTGATCATGTTTTGCTCGTGGAAGATGCTTAGTCAATGGGTCTGCAACATTCAGATCTGTATGTATTTTGCAAATCTCTATGTCTCCCTCCATGACTTGATGACGGATGGAATTGAAGCATCTCTTAATGTATTTGGTTCTTTTGTGAAATCTGGATTCGTTTGCCAAGGCAATTGCACCAGTATTGTCACAAAAGATTTTCATTGGACCCAATGCACTAGGTATAACACCTAGATCGGACATGAATTCCTTCATCCAAACTCCTTCATTTGCTGCTTCTGAAGCAGCTATGTACTCTGCTTCACACTAGATCCCCCCACGACGCTTTGTTTGGAACCACACCAACTGCAGCTCCACCATTCAATATAAATGAAGGAAATATGCCCTAGAGGCGATAATAAAGTTATTATTTATTTCCTTATTTCATGATAAATGTTTATTATTCATGCTAGAATTGTATTAACCGAAAACTTAGTACATGTGTGAATACATAGACAAAACATATTGTCCCTAGTATGCCTCTACTTGACTAGATCGTTTATCAAAGATGGTTATGTTTCCTAACCATAAACATGTGTTGTCATTTGATGAACGGGATCACATCATTAGGAGAATGATGTGATGGACATGACCCATCCGTTAGCTTAACATTATGATCGTGTTAGTTTCATTTCTACTGCTTTCTTCATGACTTATACAAGTTCCTCAGACTATGAGATTATGCAACTCCTGAATACCGGAGGAACACTTTGTGTGCTACCAAACATCACAACATAATTGGGTGATTATAAAGGTGCTCTACAGGTGTCTCCTAAGGTGTTTGTTGGGTTGGCATAGATTGAGATTAGGATTTGTCACTCCGTGTATCAGAGAGGTATCTCTGGGCCCTCTCGGTAATACTCATCACTATAAGCCTTGCAAGCATTGTGACTAATGAGTTAGTTGCAGGATGAAGTATTACAGAACCAGTAAAGAGACTTATCAGTAACGAGATTGAACTAGGTATGATGATACCGACGATCGAATCTCGGGCAAGTAACATACCGATGACAAAAGGAACAACGTATGTTGTTATGCGGTTTGACCGACAAAGATCTTCTTAGAATATGTGGGAAACAATATGACCATCCAGGTTCCACTATTGGTTATTGACCGGAGATATGTCTCGATCATGTCTACATAGTTCTCGAACCCGTAGGGTCCGCACTCTTAATGTTCGATGACGATTTGTATTATGAGTTATGTGATTCGATGTACCAAAGGTAGTTTGGAGTCCCGGATGAGATCATGGACATGAAGAGAGTCTCGAAATGGTCGAGATGTAAAGATCGATATATTGGAAGGCTATATTCGGACATCAGAAAGGTTCCGAGTGATTCGGGTATTTTTTGGAGTATAGGAGAGTTACGGGAATTCGTATTGGGCCTTAATGGGCCATAAGGGAAAGGAGAGAAAGGCCTCAAGGGTGGCTGCGCCCCTTCCCCATGGACTAGTCCGAATTGGGCTAGGGAAAGGGGCCGGCCCCTTCCTTCCTTCTCCTTCTCCCTTCCCCTTTTCCTATTCCATGTGGGAGGTGGAATCCTACTAGGACTAGGGAGTCGTAGTAGGACTCCACACTTTGGGCGCGCCCTATGAGGGCCGGCCTCCTCCTCCCTCCATCCTTTATATAAGTGGCCAGGGGACACCCCATAGACACACAAGTTGACATTGTTTAGCCATGTGCAGTGCCCCCTCCATAGTTACACACCTCGATCATATAGTCGTAGTGCTTAGGCGAAGCCCTGCGTCGGTAACTTCAACATCACCGTTACCACGTCGTCGTGCTGACGAAAATCTCCCTCGGCCTCAACTGGATCAAGAGTACGAGGGACGTCCCCGAGCTGAACGTGTGCTGAACACGGAGGTGTCGTACGTTCGGTGCTTGGATCGGTTGGATCATGAAGACGTTCGACTACATCAACCGCGTTAACTAAATGCTTCCGCTTTCGGTCTATGAGGGCACGTGGACACACTCTCCCCTATTGTTGCTATGCATCACATAGATAGATCTTGCGTGATCGTAGGAACTTTTGGAAATTACCGTGTTCCCCAACAGTGGTATCAGAGCCAGGTCTATGCGTAGATGTTATATGCATGAGTAGAACACAAAGAGTTGTGGGCGATAATAGTCATACTGCTTACCAGCATGTCATACTTTGATTCAGCGGTATTGTTGGATGAAGTGGCTTAGACTGACATTACGTGCAGCTTACGCGAGACTGGTTCTACCGATGTGCTTCGCACATAGGTGGCTGGTGAGTGTCTGTTTCTCCAACTTTAGTTGAATCGAGTGTGGCTACGCTCGGTCCTTGTTGAAGGTTAAAACAACACACTTGACAAACAATCGTTGTGGTTTTGATGCGTAGGTAAGAACGATTCTTGCTAGAAGCCCATAGCAGCCACGTAAAACTTGCAACAACAAAGTAGAGGACGTCTTACTTGTTTTTGCAGGGCTTGCTGTGATGTGATATGGTCAAGCATGATGTGATATAAATTGTTGTATGAGATGATCATGTTTAACAAAGTTATCGGCAACTGGCAGGAGCCATATGGTTGTCGCTTTATTGTATGCAATGCAATCGCCATGTAATTGTTTTAATTTATCACTAAGCGGTAGAGATAGTCGTAGTAACAATAGTTGGTGAAACGACAACAATGCTACGATGGAGATCAAGGTGTCGCGCCGGTGACGTTGGAGATCATGACGATGCTTCAGTGATGGAGATCATGAGCAGAAGAAGATGATGGCCATATCATGTCACATATTTTGATTGCATGTGATGTTTATCCTTTATGCATCTTCTTTTGCTTAGTACGGCGGTAGCATTATAAGATGATCCCTTACTAAATTTCAAGGCATAATTGTTCTCCCTGAGTATGCACCGTTGCAACAGCTCGTCGTGTCGAGACACCATGTGATGATCGGGTGTGATAAGCTCTACGTTCAAATACAACGGGTGCAAGCCAGTTTTTGCACACGCGGAATACTCGGGTTAAACTTGACGAGCCTAGCATATGCAGATATGGCCTCGGAACACTGAGACCGGAAGGTCGAGCGTGAATCATATAGTAGATATGATCAACATAGTGATGTTTACCATTGAAAACTACTCCATCTCACGTGATGATCGGACATGGTTTAGTTGATTTGGATCATGTGATCACTTAGATGATTAGAGGGATTTCTATCTAAGTGGGAGTTCTTAAGTAATATGATTAATTGAACTTTAATCTATCATGAACTCAGTACCTGACAGTATTTTGCATGTCTATTATGTTGTAGATCAATAGCTCACCTTATAGCTTCCCTATATTTTTTTATATGTTCCTAGAGAAAACTAAGTTGAAAGATGATAGTAGAAATGATGCGGACTAGGTCCGTGATATGAGGTTTATCCTCTTTGCTGCATAGAAGAATTATGTCCTTGATGCACAGGTAGGTGACAAACCTATTGCAGGAGCAGATGCAAATGTTATGAACGTTTGGCTAGCTCAATATAATGACTACTTGATAGTTTAGTGCAACATGCTCAACGTCTTAGAATCGAGACTTCAAAGACGTTTCTAATGTCATGGACCATATGAGATGTTCCAAGAGTTGAGGTTAATATTTCAAGCAAATACCCGAGTTGAGAGATATGAAGTCTCCAACAAGTTCTATAGCTAAAAGATGGAGGAGAATAGCTCAAGCAGTAAGCATGTACTCAGATTGTTTGGGTACTACAATCACTTGAACCAATTGGGAGTTAATCTTCCAAATAAGATAGTGATTGACAGAGTTTTCTAGTCATCATCACCAAGTTACTGCAACTTTGTGATGAACTATAGTATGCACGGGATGATGAAAATGGTTCCCGAGCTCCTCGTGATGCTAAAATCAACGAAGGTAGAAATCAAGAAAGAGCATCAAGTGTTGATGATTGACAAGACCACTAGTTTCAAGAAAAGGGCAAAGGGAAAGAAAGGGAACTTCAAGTAGAATGGAAAGCAAGTTGTCACTCCCATGAAGAAGCCCAAAGTTGGACGAAATCCTGAAACTGAGTGCTTCTACTACAAAGGAAATGGTCACTAAAAGCGGAAATTCCTTGAATATTTAGTGAATAAGAAGGATGGCAAAGTGAACAAGGGTATATTTGATATACAGGTTATTGATGTGTACCTTACTACACTACAAAAAAATACACTTCTGTGATGATACGTGTTTCTCACAGTAGGTCACGTTTTCTGTCATGCATGTACATCCATGACGATTTTATGACAGAATCAAGATAGTCATACATGTGTTGTCGTCGAAGTGTTTCATGACATTACCAAAATTATCATGATGGAAGTGTCCACTTCCATGATGATAAATCACGCGTCACAGAAGTGCTTTCGTCAAGGGTGACCGACATGTGGCATCCACCGTAACGGAATGCCGTTGAGCTATCGGGTCCGGTTTTGGATCTGATAACCCATTAATAGCCCCGACCAATGGGGATTTTCCATGTTAAAATCATCATTGGATGGAGGAAACACGTGTCGGCTCACGGTTGGGACAGATGTCATCCACTCATTGGACCCAAGGCGCCTATCATACGTCGACACGTGGCACGGCCCAACAGAGGCCCGTTCCTATGAAAAGGCCAGTCCATTTGACTTGGTCAAAAGGTGGCGGGCTGGCCCACAGAAAGCCTGTTAACGGCCTTTTCACATATAGCCCATTTACAGCCCGCTAACCCATGGCCCGTTACGACCTATCCGAATTAGGCCTAGTAGCGTCATCTGGGCCATCCAATATGATTCTAGCCCGTTTTAACTTCCGGACCATGTATGGCCCATGATGTCTTATATGAGGCCCTTTGTAACTCTTGGCCCATTAACGATCTGTGGTGAAACTGGCCGTAATGAACAATGTATTGATACGTCTCCAACGTATCTATAATTTTTGATTGTTCCATGCTATTATATTACCTGTTTTGGATGTTTATGGGCTTTACTTTACACTTTTATATCATTTTTGGGACTAACCTACTAACCGGAGGCCCAACCTGTATTGCTGTTTTTTTTGCCTATTTCAGTATATCGAAGAAAAGGAATATCAAACAGAGTCCAAACAGAATGAAACCTTCGGGAGCGTGATTTTTGGAACGAACGTGATCCAGAGGACTTGGAGTGCAAGTCAAGAAGCAATCAAGGAAGCCACGAGGGTGGAGGGTGCGCCCCCTGTCTCGTGGGCCCCTCGGGCGTCCACCGATGTACTTCTTCCTCCTATATATACCCATATACCCCGAAACCATCAAGGGAGCCATCGAAAAAATATTTCCACCACCATAACCTTCTGTATCCGCGAGATCCCATCTTGGAGCCGTCGCTGGTGTTCCGCCGGAGGGGGAATCCACCATGGAGGGCTTCTACATCAACACCATAGCCCTTCCAATGAGTTGTGAGTAGTTTACCACAGACCTTCGGGTCCATAGTTATTAGCTAGATGGCTTCTTCTCTCTTTTTGGATCGCAATACCATGTTCTCCCCTCTCTTGTGGAGATCTATTCGATGTAACTCTTTTTGTGGTGTGTTTGTCGAGATCCGATGAATTGTGGGTTTATGATCAAGTTTATCTATGAGAAATATTTGAATCTCCTCTGAATTCTTTTATGTGTGATTGAGTTATCTTTGCAAGTCTCTTCGAATTATCGGTTTGGTTTGGCCTACTAGATTGATCTTTCTTGCCATGGGAGAAGTGCTTAGCTTTGGGTTCAATCTTGCGGTGTCCTTTCCCAGTGTCAGCAGGGGCAGCAAGGCACGTATTGTATTGTTGCCATCGAGGATAAAAAGATGGGGTTTATATCATATTGCATGAGTTTATCCCTCTACATCATGTCATCTTTCTTAAAGCGTTACTCTGTTCTTATGAACTTAATACTCTAGATGCATGCTGGATAGCGGTCGATGTGTGGAGTAATAGTAGTAGATGCAGGTAGGAGTCGGTCTACTTGTTGCGGACGTGATGCCTATATACATGATCATGCCTAGATAATCTCATAATTATTCGCTTTTCTATCAATTGCTCGACAGTAATTTGTTCACCCACCGTAATACTTATGCTATCTTGAGAGAAGCCTCTAGTGAAACCTATGCCCCCCCGGGTCTATCTTCTATCATATACGTTTTCAATCTACTTTTATTAGCATCTTTACTTTTCCAATCTATATCACAAAATACCAAAAATATATTTATCTTATCATATTATCTCTATCAGATCTCACTTTCGCAGGTGGACGTGAAGGGATTGACAACCCCTTTATCGCGTTGGTTGCGAGTCCTTTGTTTGTTTGTGTAGGTTTGTGGGACTTGTGAGGAGCCTCCTACTGGATTGATACCTTGGTTCTCAAAAACTGAGGGAAATACTTACGCTACTGTGCTGCATCACCCTTTCCTCTTCAAGGAAAACCAACGCAAGCTCAAGACGTAGCAAGAAGGATTTCTGGCGCCGTTGCCGGGGAGGTCTTCGCTCAAGTCAAGACATACCAAGTACCCATCACAAACTCATCTCCCTCGCATTTACATTATTTGCCATTTGCCTCTCGTTTTCCTCTCCCCCACTTCACCCTTGCCGTTTTATTCGCCCTCTCTTTCCCAATCTCCTCTCTTTTTCGCTTGTCTTTTTCTTTCCCTCTTTCGCTTGCCCTTTTTCTGTTTGCTTGAGTGTTGGATTACTTGTCGCCATGGCACAAGATAATACCAAATTGTGTGATTTTTCCAATACCAATAATAATGATTTCCTTAGTACTCCGATTGCTCGTCTTAATGATGTTGAGTCTTGTGAAATCAATGCTACTTTGTTGAATCTTGTTATGAAAGATCAATTCTCCGGCCTTCCTAGTGAAGATGCCGCTACCCATCTAAACAACTTTATTGATTTGTGTGAGATGCAAAAGAAAAAAGATACGGATAATGATATTGTTAAATTGAAGTTATTTCCATTTTCACTTAGAGATCGTGCTAAAGTTTTGTTTTCCTCTTTGCCTAAAAATAGTATTGATTCTTGGAACAAGTGCAAAGATGCTTTTATTTCTAAGTATTTTCATCCCGCTAAGATCATCTCGTTTAGGAACGATATTATGAATTTTAAACAACTTGATCATGAGCATGTTGCCCAATCTTGGGAAAGAATGAAATTGATGATTCACAATTTCCCTACTCATGGCTTGAATTGATGGATGATCATAGAAAATTTTTATGCCGGATTAAATTTTGCTTCTAGAAACCTTTTAGATCCGGCCGCGGGAGGCACGTTTATGAAAATCACCTTAGGATATGCTACAAAAGTTGATAATATTATGTCTAATTTTTCTCAATGGCACACTGAATGATCTACTAGTAAAAAAGTGCATGCTATAGAAGAAATTAATGTTTTGATTGGAAAGATGGATGAGCTTATGAGACTCTTTGCTACTAAGAGTGCTTCTATTGATCCCAATGATATGCCTTTATCTACCTTGATTGAGAATAATAATGAATCTATGGATGTGAACTTTGTTGGTAGGAATAATTTTGGTAACAATGCTTATAGAGGAAACTTTAATTCTAGACCATTCCCTAGTAATTCCTCTAATAATTATGGAAATTCCTACAATAATTCTTATGGTAATTTTAATAAGATGCCCTCTAATTTTGAAAATAGTGTGAAAGAATTTATGATCTCTCAAAAGAATTTTAATGCCTTGCTTGAAGAAAAATTGCTTAAAGTTGATGATTTGGCTAGGAACGTTGATAGACTTTTGCTCGATGTTGATTATTTGAAATTTAGATCTACACCTCCTAAGCATGATATCAATGAGTCTCCCAAAGCTATGAGAAGTCCCATTGATGAGTGCAAAGAAAGAACCGCTAGATTGCTTGCTAAGAAAGATTGCTTTGTTAAAGCGTGTTCTTCTAGTTTCCATGAAAATAATGATGAAGATCTTAAAGTTATTGATGTGTCCCCTATTAAATCTTCGTTTTGCAATATTAATATTGATAATAATGGGACTGGAAGTGAATCAACTTTGGTTAAAAAGTGTTCCGATAATTTGGAGTTTTTAGATCTTGATGCTAAATTTGGTAAAAGTGGGATTGGAGAGGTCATGACTTTAAATAGCATTGAACCTACTATCTCGGATTTCAAGAAATTTGATTATGATAATTTTTCTTTAGAGAGTTGTATTTCCTTGTTGCAATCCGTTGTTAATTCTCCTCATGCTTATAGTCAAAATAAAGCCTTTACCAAACATATTGTTAATGCCTTGATGCAATCATTTGATGAAAAACTTAATTTGGAAGTTTCTATACCTAGAAAACTTAATGATGAGTGGGAACCTACTATAAATATTAAGATTAAAGATTATGAGTGTTTTTCTTTATGTGATTTCGGTGCTAGTGTTTCCACGATTCCGAAAACTTTATGTGATATTCTAGGTTTCCATGATCTTGATGATTGCTCTTTAAATTTGCACTTTGCGGATTCCACCATTAAAAAGCCAATGGGAAGGATCAATGATGTTTTCATTGTTGCAAATAGAAATTTGGTGCCCGTTGATTTTATCGTTCTTGATATAGATTGCAATCTTTCTTGTCCTATTATTCTTGGTAGACCTTTCCTTAGAATGATTGGCGCGATTGTTGTTATGAAGGAAGGGAATATTAGATTACAATTTCCATTAAGGAAAGGCATGGAACACTTTCCAAGAAAGAAAATCCAATTACCTTATTAATCTATCATGCGAGCTACTTATGAATCAAGTGCTAAAGATGGCACTAGTTAGATCTATCTTTGCTTTTATGCCTAGCTTGGGGCGTTAAACAATAGCGCTAGTTGGGAGGCAACCCAATTTTATTTGTGTTCTTTGTTTTGTTCCTGTTTAGTAATAAATTTTGCATCTACTTTCTGTTTACATGTGTTTTCTTGTTTTATTTAGTGTTTGTGCCAAGTAGAACCTATAGGATAACCTATGACATGAGTTAATTTGATTCTGCTGGAAAACAGAAACTTTGCACTCACGAGAAAAAAATTAATAAATCACAGAAACGTGCTTTTGCGTTGATTGTTTTCGCTATAGATCAATAGAAAAATGTTTTAGGACTTCCTATTTTGGTAGGATTTTTGGAGTTCCAGAAGTAACCGAAAGTTACAGATTGCTACAGACTGTTCTGTTTTTGACAGATTCTGCCTTTCGTGTGTTGTTTGCTTATTTTGATGCATCTATGGCTAGTATGTAAGGGTATTAACCATAGAGAACTTGGAATACAGTAGGTTTAACACCAATATAAATAAACAATGAGTTCATTACAGTACCTTATGTGGTGGTTTTTCTTTCTTTCACTAACGGAGCTTATGAGATTTCCTGTTGAGTTTTGTGTTGTGAAGTTTTCAAGTTTTGGGTAAAGATTTGATGGACTATGGAATAAGGAGTGGCAAAAGCCTAAGCTTGGAGATGCCCCGGGAAGGCATACCCTCTTCCATCTTCATTCATTGGTAACTTTACTTGGAGCTATATTTTTATTCGCCACATGATATGTGTTTTGCTTGGAGCGTCGTGTATGATATTAGTCTTTGCTTTTTAGTTTACCACGATCATCCTTGCTGTACACACCTTTTGGGAGAAGCCTACTTGATTGAAATTTATTAGAATACTGTATGTGCTTCACTTATATCTTTTGATCTAGATAATTTTTGCTCTAGTGCTTCACTTATATCTTTTAGAGCACGGCGGTGGATTAATTTTGAAGAAATTGTTGATCTCTCATGCTTCACTTATATTATTTTGAGAGTCTCTTAGAACAACATGGTATTTACTATGGTTATAAAATTGGTCCTAGAATGGTAGGCATCCAAGTTGGGTATAATAAAAACTATCATAGGAAGTGAATTGGATGCTATGATCAATTTGATACTTGATAATTGTTTTGAGATATGGAGGTAGTGATATTAAAGTCATGCTAGTTGGGTGATTATCAATTTAAAGAATGCTTGTGTTGAAGTTAGCAAGTCCCGTAGCATGCACGTATGGTTAAAGTTGTGTAACAAATTTGAAACATGAAGTGTCCTTGGATTGTGCATCCTTATGAGTGGCGGTCGGGGACGAGCGATGGTATTTTCCTACCAATCTATCCCTCTAGGAGCATGCGCGTAGTGCTTGGTTTTTTATGACTTCTAAATTTTTGCAATAAGTATATGAGTTCTTTTGACTAATGTTGAGTCCATGGATTATATGCACTTTTACCTTTCCATCATTGCTAGCCTCTTCAGTACCGTGCATTGCCCTTTCTCATCTTGAGAGTTGGTGCAAACTTCGCCGGTGCATCCAAACCCCGTGATATGATATGCTCTATCACACATAAACCTCCTTATATCTTCCTCAAAACAGCCACCATACCTACCTATTTATGGCATTTCCATAGCCATTCCGAGATATATTGCCATACAACTTTCCACCGTTCCGTTTATCATTATGACACGCATTACTTTTGTCATATTGCCATTGCATGATCATGTAGTTGACATCGTATTTGTGGCAAAGCCACCATGCATAATTTTTTATACATGTCACTCTTGATTCATTGCACCATCCCGGTACACCGCCGGAGGCATTCATATAGAGTCATATCTTATTCTAGTTTCGAGTTGTAATTCATGTGTTGTAATCAATAAAAGTGTTATGATCATCATTATTAGAGCATTGTCCCCAAAGAAAAAAAAGAAAGGCCAAAGAAAAAAAGGCCAAAAAAAAGGAAAGGCCAAAGAAAAAAAAGAAAAAAGGGAAAAGGAATAAAAGGAATAAAAGAAAAAGGGGGCAATGTTACTATGTCTTTACCGCACTTGTGCTTCAAAGTAGCACCATGTTCTTCATATAGCGAGTCTCATATTTTGTGCTTCAAAGTAGCACCATGTTCTTCATATAGAGAGTCTCATATGTTGTCACTTTCATATACTAGTGGGAATTTTTCATTATAGAACTTGGCTTGTATATTCCTACGATGGGCTTCCTCAAATGCCCTAGGTCTTCGTGAGCAAGCAAGTTGGATGCACACCCACTAGTTTTCTTTTGTTGAGCTTTTATTTATAGATCTAGTGCATCCGTTGCATGGCAATCCCTACTCCTCATGTTGACATCAATTGATGGGCATCTTCATAGCCCGTTGATTATCCTTGCCAATGTGAGACTTTCTCCTTTTTGTCTTCTCCACACAATCCCCATCATTATTCTATTCCACCCACAGTGCTATATCCATGGCTCACGCTCATGTATTGCGTGAAGGTTGAAAAAGTTTGAGATTATTTAAGTACAAAAAAATTGCTTGGCTTGTCATCGGGGGTGTAGAATTTGCGAACATTTTGGTGTGACGAAAATGAAGCATAGCCTAACTATATGATTTTGTAGGGATGAACTTTCTTTAGCCATGTTATTTTGAGAATACATGATTACTTTTATTAGTATGCTTGAAGTACTACTACTTCTTATGTCAACATGAACTTTTATTTTGAATCATCTGGATCTGAACATTCATGCCACAATAAAGATAAATACATTGAGAATTATGCTAGGTAGCATTCCACATCAAAAATTCTGTTTTTATCATTTACCTACTCGAGGACGAGCAGGAATTAAGCTTGGAGATGCTTGATACGTCTCCAACGTATCTATATTTTTGATTGTTCCATGCTATTACCTGTTTTGGATGTTTATGGGCTTTACTTTACACTTTTATATCATTTTTGGGACTAACCTACTAACCGGAGGCCCAACCCGTATTTCAATATATCGAACAAAAGGAATATCAAACGGAGTCCAAACAGAATGAAACCTTCGGGAGCGTGATTTTTGGAACGAACGTGATCCAGAAGACTTGGAGTGCAAGTTAAGAAGCAATCGAGGAAGCCACGAGGGTAGAGGGCGCCCCCCCCTATAGGGCGCGTCCCCTGTCTCGTGGGCCCCTCGGGCGTCCACCGACGTACTTCTTCCTCCTATATATACCCATATACCCCGAAACCATCAAGGGAGCCACCGAAGAAATATTTCCGCCACTATAACCTTCTGTATCCGCGAGACCCCATCTTAGAGCCGTCGCCGGTGTTCTGCCGGAGGAGGAATCCACCATGGAGGGCTTATACATCAACACCATAGCCCTTCCGATGAGTTGTGAGTAGTTTATCACAGACCTTCAGGTCCATAGTTATTAGCTAGATGACTTCTTCTCTCTTTTTGGATCTCTATACCATGTTCTCCCCCTCTCTTGCGGAGATCTATTCGATGTAACTCTTTTTGCGGTGTGTTTGTCGAGATCCGATGAATTGTGGGTTTATGATCAAGTTTATCTATGAGAAATATTTGAATCTCCTCTGAATTCTTTTATTTGTGATTGAGTTATCTTTGCAAGTCTCTTCGAATTATTGGTTTGGTTTAGCCTACTAGATTGATCTTTCTTTCCATGGGAGAAGTTCTTAGCTTTGGGTTCAATCTTGCGGTGTCCTTTCCCAGTGACAGCAGGGGCAGCAAGGCACGTATTGTAACGTTGCCATCGAGGATAAAAAGATGGGGTTTATATCATATTGCATGAGTTTATCCCTCTACATCATGTCATCTTTCTTAAAGCGTTACTCCGTTCTTATGAACTTAATACTCTAGATGCATGCTAGATAGCCGTTGATGTGTGGAGTAATAGTAGTAGATGCAGGCAGGAGTCGGTCTACTTGTTGTGGACGTGATGCCTATATACATGATCATGCCTAGATAATCTCATAATTATTCGCTTTTCTATCAATTGCTCGACAGTAATTTGTTCACCCACCGTAATACTTATGCTATCTTGAGAGAAGCCTCTAGTGAAACCTATGGCCCCCGGGTCTATCTTCTATCATATACATTTTCAATCTACTTTTATTTGCATCTTTACGTTTCCAATCTATATCACAAAATACCAAAAATATATTTATCTTATCATATTATCTCTATCAGATCTCACTTTCGCAAGTGGTCGTGAAGGGATTGACAACCCCTTTATCGTGTTGGTTGCGAGTTCTTCGTTTGTTTGTGTAGGTTCGTGGGACTTGTGAGGAGCCTCCTACTAGATTGATACCTTGGTTCTCAAAAACTGAGGGAAATACTTACGCTACTGTGCTGCATCACCCTTTCCTCTTCAAGGGAAACCAACGCAAGCTCAAGACGTAGCATGTATCACTTTAAACCCATTAATGGCCCATTATTCCATTGGGCCGCTTCCAGCCCATGTTATCTTTCGGCCTTCTCAAGGACCATTTATTCTTGGGCTCATTTCTAGCATTCGGTTACTTACGGCCCGTTACTGTTATTTTCTGCTTGTGGGCCAAATTCAGCATGTGGTTAAGTCGGCCCGTTTGTGGCCCATTAATACGTTGGGCCGTTTTCATGTCAAAAAAATCCATTGGGCTGATTTCATAGAGTTATCAAATACGGCCTATTAACGACCCGTTATGGTCCACGAATAGTACAGCCCATGATTGGCAAAATGATTATACACCCCGTAGAAGGCCCATGGATCCTACGCCCCGTAGAAGGCCCATGGATCGTACAGCCCGTAGAAGGCCCATGGATTGTACGGCCCATAGAAGGCCCATGGATCGTATGGCCCATAGAAGGCCCATGGATCGTATGCCCCGTAGAAGGCCCATGGATCCTAAGGCCCGTATAGAAGACCAATGGATCCTACGGCCCGTAGAAGGCCCATGGATCATACGACCCATAGGAGGCCCATGGTTACAGTAGTCCGTGTGTTGCCATGATTATTGTGGTCTAGTTACCAAAAATAGGTTATTGTGGCCACTAGAAAAACACGGAAAAAGAACTGCAGTGACTACAAGCAAACAACTAAACAAGACAATAAGGAAATAAATAAGCAAGCAACTAATGTTAGCCTATTACCGCTATTACACATATTACATCCACTGGGCATCAAAGTTTGCCACCAGTGCAAATATAGGGAACAAAGCAGCATATTACATACACTGGCCGTCAAAATTGGCCACCAGTGCAAATAAACGCGGCAACAAAAACAAGAGCATAACTGAAACAACTTCAGAAGAGCTCAAGAAACGTTATCCTGGGTATCCACCATGCTGGCAATAAGCTTAGCAAGCTTATTAGCTTTGTCCTGTTTGGTGCTAAAATCCTCCAACGCTTGATGTTGCACCAGAAAGTATGCATCTGAATGCTCCAGGGAATTCCACAGTCCCTCCGCTTCTTGTCGCAACACAACTAATCAATGTCTTTAGCTTGTAGTTGAGACTCAAGAAACCAAACTGATTCAGACAGTGAGTTCGAATAGCTTGTGCAAGCGGTAGTGGCCAGTAACTCGAACACTAAACCAAGACAGGACTTTGGGGTTGTCTCACTGTCTTCAAGATAGTCTTCCTTAGCTGTTTTATCAGCTTTGTTGGAGACCAACAAGGATGTCTCACTATCCTGAACGTTATCTGCATTACTTCCTTTACCATTGCTTAATAAGGCACTCTTCCCCAATATTCTGTCAGCATTCTTAAAGAAGAAACAAGCAGACACATAACAGTTTTAGCATGTACTAGTATATGAAACTCATTTCGGTGAACTAGTTCATTAGTAAGGTGGACAGGATTAAACTACCAAGTCTTCTATTGCCAGGTACTAGTACATAATAAAAGCATCAAACAAACATGTATCTATGTCCTATGGTCACTGCATTGTCTTGCCAAATCAAAATAGAGACACGGTACAAATCATATCAGTTCAAGACAAAGCAGCAGTGAAAGAAACAAAGCCTTGGAGACTACACAGCACAACAAGATTTCAGATGGGTACCACATGTCTACATGTACAACAACACTATTGGCTCTGTTGTGATGCTAGTAATGTGCATGATATGAGAAATCAACAGTATACACAATTGAAATTGAAATCAACAGAGCTATTGATAAGAGAAAACCTGTTAAAGAAACATACATGAACATACCTGCTATGCCATTGGAGTTTCGATTGGATCCTTCAATTTAAAAATAAGTTTGTTTGAGTAAATATAGTGATCCAAGAGCAAAGAAGTATGCACGATATCAATCATAGTTAAAAAAAGCGCGCCTAAGCGACCGCTTAAGCGCGCCTAGGCTCTAGGCGTTGGCAAAATGCATTGCGCATAACTATACTTAATCTGTGCATAACTGGCGCATAAGCATGCACTTTGGTCAGTAAAGCGCAAGGCGGTGGCAAAACACACAATTAATGCCTAGCGCTTTTTTGAACTATGATAGAAATGGAATATTAAATTAGAACAGTTGTTCTTCAGGTTTAGGCAATTGTTCTACATGAACATAGTACAGTAAGACGCAAGAATATAGTACTTAAAATAGAAAATGTGCTCATAGACCTTACCACATTCTTGGTTCGGGACCAGTACAGATTAAGGCGTTCCCAGTCATCGTCCAGTAAATGTGTCTCAGGAGAATGTAAGGGAATTCGATGAGTTTGTTTGTTGGTGAAGTACATTTTCTTCAGGTAATTCTGATACTGCCACCAAGCATTCTTGAAGATAGCAGAGGTATTAGCACAGGTTACCTCATCCTAAGTTTCCAAATCGGTCCTTCTCTATAGAGAAAAATGGGAAAATTTGATGTATTATAACCATCATCGAGGTAGGATGTATGGGACAAAGCAAAGTAATTGCCATGAATAACATTACTTACACATAACTCCTAGACGAACACCTGCAACTAGCATTTTCCTTCATCTTCAGTATAATATTTCCAAGATGGGAAGATACACACATAGGATTTAACAACATCAAATGCGATAGATGCTAACTACGACTAGCTGGTTGTGCTTCCTCCACAGGAATAGGTGACGACCCACAAGTATAGGGGATCTATCGTAGTTCTTTCGATAAGTAAGAGTGTCGAATCCAAAAAGGAGCAGAAGGAAATGACAAGCGGTTTTCAGTAAGGTATTCTCTGCAAGCACTGAAATTGTAGGTAACAGATAGTTTCATGATAAGATAATTTGTATCGGATAACAAGTAATAAAAGTAAATAAGGTGCAGCAAGGTGGCCCAATACTTTTTGTAACAAAGGACAAGCATGGACAATTTCTTATAATGAGAAAAGCGCTCCCGAGGACACATGGGAATTATCGTCAAGCTAGTTTCATCACGCTCATATGATTCGCGTTCGGTACTTTGATAATTTGATATGTGGGTGGACCGGTGCTTGGGTACTGCCCTTACTTGGACAAGCATCCCACTTATGATTAACCCCTATTGCAAGCATCCGCAACTACAAAAGAAGTATTAAGGTAAACCTAACCATAGCATGAAACATATGGATCCAAATCAGTCCCTTACAAAGCAACACATAAACTAGGGTTTAAGCTTCTATCACTGAGGGAGTCCCGGATTAGGGGGTGTCCGGATGACCGGACTATAACCTTTGGCCGGACTCCTGGACTATGAAGATACAAGATTGAAGACTTCGTCCCGTGTCCGGATGGGACTTTCCTTGGCGTGGAAGGCAAGCTTGGCGATGCGATATGTAGATCTCCTCCCATTGTAACCGACTCTGTGTAACCCTAGCCCTCTCCGGTGTCTATATACACCTGAGGGTTTTAGTCCCTAGGACGAACAACAATCATACCATAGGCTAGCTTCTAGGGTTTAGCCCCTCTGATCTCGTGGTAGATCTACTCTTGTACTACCCATATCATCAATATTAATCAAGCAGGAGTAGGGTTTTACCTCCATCGAGAGGGCCCGAACCTGGGTAAAAACATCGTGTCCCTTGTCTCCTGTTACCATCCGCCTAGACGCACAGTTCGGGACCCCCTACCCGAGATCCGCCGGTTTTGACACCGACATTGGTGCTTTCATTGAGAGTTCCTCTGTGTCGTCATCTTTAGGCCCGATGGCTCCTTCGATCATCAACAATGATGTGGTCCAGGGTGAGACTTTTCTCCCCGGACAGATCTTCGTATTCGACGGCTTTGCACTGCGGGCCAATTCACTTGGCCATCTGGAGCAGATCGAAAGCTACGCCCCTGGCCATCAGGTCAGATTTGGAAGTTTAAACTACACGGCTGACATCCGCGGAGACTTGATCTTCGACGGATTCGATCCACAGCCGAGCGTGCCGCACTGTCTCGATGGGCATGATCTAGCTCTGCCGCCGAACAGTGCCTAGGAGGCCGCCCCAGTGTCCGCTCCGACCCTTAGCTTGGAGCCGACTGCGCCAATCGAGGACGGGTGGTTGGACACCGCCTCGGGGGCTGCAATCTCTACGGTGATCGAGCCGAATACCCGCCTTGTCCTTTGCGAAGCTCGTGACTCCAAGGTGCCGGACTCCTTTCCGGACTCCGAACCTTCCGCGCCCCTGATCGAACCCGATTGGGCGCCGATCATGGAGTTCGCCGCCGCGGACATCTTTCAGCACTCACCCTTCGGCGACATTCTGAATTCACTAAAGTCTCTCCCTTTATCAGGAGAGCCCTGGATGGACTATGTTCAGCAAGGTTGGGATGCGGACGACGAAGAAATTCAAATCCCACCCACCACCCACTTCATAGCCACTGTCGATGATTTAACCGACATGCTCGACTTCGACTCCGAAGACATCGACGGTATGGACGCCGATGCAGGAGACGACCAAGAACCAACGCCTATAGGGCACTGGAAGGCAACCTCGTCATACGACATATACATGGTGGACACCCCAAAAGAAGGGAATGGCGATGGAACAACAGAGGATGACCCCTCCAAGAAGCAGCCTAAGCGCCGACGTCAGCGGTGCCGCTCTAAATCCCGCCAAAGCAAAAACGGCAATTCCGGCACGGGAAATAACACCCCGGACAGCGCCGAAGACAACCCCCTCCAGCATGATTCAACACAGGAGGATGGAGAAGCTAGCCCTCATGAGAGAGCGGCAGATAGAGAGGTAGATGACGATAATTACATGCCTCCCTCCGAAGGCGAGGCAAGCCTCGACAACGTCGAATTTGTCGTGCCTGAGGATCCCGTCGAACAAGAGCGTTTCAAACACAGGCTTATGGCCACGGCGAGCAGCCTCAAGAAAAAACAGCAGCAGCTTAGAGCTAACCAAGACTTGCTAGCCGACAGATGGACTGATGTCCTTGCGGCCGAAGAGTACGACCTCGAACGCCCCTCCAAGAGCTACCCAAAGCGCAGGCTGCTACCACGATTAGAGGAGGAAGCACTTAAACCTATATCACCAGCGCACAACGCGGCCGACCGGACACCTCGTGGCCGCGACAGAGAGGCCTCTCCGCCATCTACTCAAGCCACACCCCGGCGTCGCTCAAAGAATACCAAGGCACGGGGAAATGCGCCAAAGCTGCGAGACACATTGGAGGACAAGGCAAGGCAAACAAGATCGATCTACGGATCGCGTGGGCGCCCCACGACACGTGACGATAACCGTCACGCCGGATATGGCAAATACGGCCAGGCCGAACACAGCAGACATAGCTCATATGAGCTACGTCGTGATATAGCCCAGTACAGAGGCGCCGCACACCCACTATGCTTCACAGATGAAGTAATGGATCATCAAATCCCTGAGGGTTTTAAACCCGTAAACATCGAATCATACGATGGCACAACAAATCCTGTGGTATGGATCAAGGATTATCTCCTTCATATCCACATGGCCCGCGGTGATGATATTCACGCTATCAAATACCTCCCACTCAAGCTTAAAGGGCCAGCTCGACATTGGCTTAACAGCTTGCTAGCAGAGTCAATTGGTTGCTGGGAGGACCTGGAAGCCGCATTCCTGAAAAATTTCCAAGGCACTTATGTGCGACCACCGGACGCTGATGACCTAAGCCACATAATTCAGCAGCCAGAAGAATCGGCCAGACAATTCTGGACACGGTTCCTAACCAAGAAAAATCAAATAGTCGACTGTCCGGATGCAGAGGCCCTCGCAGCCTTCAAACATAACATCTGTGACGAATGGCTTGCTTGGCACCTAGGACAGGAAAAGCCGAAATCCATGGCAGCCCTCACAACACTCATGACCCGCTTTTGCGCGGGAGAAGACAACTGGCTAGCTCGTAGTAATAACATGACCAAGAGCCCTGGTAATTTGGATACCAAGGACAACAATGGCAGGCCGTGTCGCAATAAGCACAAGCGCCGCATTAACGGTGACAATGCTGAGGATACGGCAGTTAATGCCGGATTCAGAGGATCTAAACCCGATCAGCGGAAAAAGCCATTCAAAAGAAATACTCCGCGCCCGTCTAGTTTGGACCGAATACTCGATCGCTCGTGCCAGATACACGGCACCCCCGAACAACCAGCAAATCACACCAACAGGGATTATTGGGTGTTCAAGCAGGCATGCAAGTTAAGTGCCGAAAACAGAGACAAGGGGCTGCATTATGATGACGAGGAGGAGCCCCGGCCGCCAAACAATAGGGGACAGAAGGGTTTTCACCGACAAGTGCGGATGGTGAACATGATATACGCAACCCACATCCCCAAAAGGGAGTGGAAGCGTGCACTCAGGGACATATATGCGTTGGAGCCAGTCGCCCCAAAATTCAACCAGTGGTCCTCCTTCCCGATCACTTTTGATCGAAGGGACCACCCCACTAGCATCCGCCATGGCGGATTCTCCGCATTGGTTCTAGACCCAATCATTAACGGATTTCACCTCACTAGAGTCCTTATGGATGGCGACAGTAGCCTGAACCTGCTTTATTAGGATACAGTGCGAAAAATGGGCATGGATCCCTCAAGGATTAAACCCACAAAGATGACCTTTAAAGGCGTCATACCAGGTGTAGAGGCCAACTGTACAGGCTCAGTTACACTTGAAGTGGTCTTTGGATCCCCGGATAATTTCCGAAGCGAGGAGTTAATCTTCGACATAGTCCCGTTCCGCAGTGGCTATCACGCCCTGCTCGGCCGAACCGCATTTGCAAAGTTCAATGCGGTGCCGCACTATGCATACCTCAAGATCAAGATGCTAGGCTCTCGAGGAGTCATTACGGTCAATGGAAACACCGAACGCTCTCTCCGAACGGAGGAGCATACGGCGACCCTCACGGCGGAAGTACAAAGTAGCCTCTCAAGGAAATTCTCTAGTCCGGCTATTAAATGTCCGGACACCGTCAAGTGCGCCTGGAGTAACCTACAACAAGACCGCCTGGCATGTTCCGCGCAGGCGTAGCAGTGCGGCCCCAACCCCAGCCCTCGCGAATTTGTGAAACCAGTACCACGCGTACATAATTATGCTCTAGAAATACCATGGGCATAAGGGAAGGGGCACAACCACGACACGCCCAAAATGCGGCTCAACCGCACTAGGGGCTCCCGATTTTGTCATTTCTTTTTTCTTACTTTCAGGACTCCACTCTCCGGAAGGCCTGTCCGGCAGTACAATCATCGAACACACGATGCAACAGCCAGGGAGGCATCAAGCTACGTCGAATGTCCAGGTGGTCTCTATAACGAGCTAAATACCTGTCTTACATAAAGTATCGCAGCTTGCCCCTGGAGGGGGACATGTCAAATAATCCCATCTCTTGCTTATCGCACTATTTGTATCGTTTTGCTTTCACAGCAGCCTTTTAATAAACAATACATAGCTCTTGTCTAGTATTGCATTCATTTTTATGTAAATATGTTCAGTTATGACATTATGCAACCGTACACTTTGGTACGCCCAATACACCAGGGGCTTAAGCACCCCAGAATATGGTGTGAGAAGTCCGAACACTCTCACGAGTGCGGCACCCCGAACTTATAGCATTATATGCATCGGCTCCGAATCATGTCTTGGGTCAATAGTTGGGTTTGCCCGGCTCCCATGTTTTGGTACCTTACGTTCCGTTATATCGGCTAAGGTAGCGCTGGGAGAACTACTGCGATTGTGCCCCAGTTGAGCTGGGTTAAGCACCTCAGTAGAGAAAGCTAAAACTGACCGTCATGATAGGGCGAGAGCCGGTCGCTGTTCGAGAGGGTTTTGAGTCCCTAAAGACTTATGCCGCTTAGAGCGAGGAGCTGGCTTTGTCCGGCCTAGGCGTGGATAGCGCCCCAAAATCGGTCTTCCGAGTACTAGGGGCTTCGCCGAAATTTAAAATTATAGAATTCTATGGCTAAGTGAGAGTGATAAAGCATTATAGTCTGATGGCCTTGTTCATTGTGCCGAGCGCCTCCCTCAAAGGACCCAAGAATGGGAACAGGATCGCTCAGGTTTATCCCGAACACCCCAGCACTCGTGGCATGGGGGTAGAAGCCGACGACTCGCATCTCTCAGATTTAATAAATGGCCGCACAGAAGGTAATATTTTAAATTCAAAAAGCGTTGCTTAGCGCATATGAACAAGTTTTCAGCGCACAGGATAACACGAGCGAGTTTACTCAAAAATTACATCCTTGGAACACTCATTCACCACAAGGCAAGCACCCTTCTAGACGCCCTCATAATACAACTCGGGCTTGCGATGCTCCTTCCCCTCCGGTGGCCCATCTGTCACCAGCTTCTCAGCATCCATCTTGCCCCAGTGTACTTCAACACGGGCAAGGGCCCTATGGGCGCCTTCGATGCATACGGAGCGCTAGATGATTTCAAGCCATGGACAGGCATCCACCAGCCGCCTCACCAGCCCAAAGTAGCTCCCAGGCAGGACCTCCCCAGGCCATAGCCGGCCTATAAGGCCCTTCATGCAATGTTCAGCTACCTTATGGAGCTCGACCAGCTGCTTCAGCTGGTCGCTCAAGGGCACCGGGTGTCCGGCCTCAACATACTAGGACCAGAACACCTTCTCCATCGAGCTCCCCTCCTCGGCTCGGTAGAATGCGGCAGCGTCGAACACACTGCGGGGCAGATCTGTGAACGCTCCTGGAGAGCTCCAGACTTGGGTAAGTAACAAGTAATTCACTTTCACGTGCTTGCTTTGCATAAAGAATGCCTTACCCGCCGCTATCTTCTTCATCGCCTCAATTTCCTGGAGGGATTTTTGGGCTTCGGCCTTGGCAGATTTGGCACTCTCAAGGGTCGAGGCAAGCTCGGACTCTCGAGTCTTTGAGTCAAGCTCCAAACTCTCATGTTTTTTCACAAGAGCGTGGAGCTCTTGCTGCACCTCCGCCACCCGCGCCTCCTGCTTTTCTCACTTGGCGCGCTCCACGGCCGCATTGTCTTTGGCCTTGGACAACGCTTCCTTCAGGGTCGCCACCTCGGTTGTGGCCCCTGTAGTACTCACGTTAGTACTGTCATTATTTGCAACCAGATTTTTTTATATATACTTACATAAGGTATTACTTACCTTCCTTGTCCTCGAGCTGCTTCTTGGCAAGGCCGAGCTCGTTGTCGGACTGCTCGAGGCTCTGCTTCAATGCACCAACCTCCGCAGTCAGTGCGACAGAGGTCAGCAGTGCAGCCTGCATTCCCATATTGACATACTTATGTTAGACTCCTGCGTATATCTTTTTAGATCCTCAGTCCGACTTTTCTTTCTGAACACCAAACTGAGCATTAGGGGCTACTATCTATGCGGTAATATTTTTACATGTCTTAAATATATACCTCAAAGCCTGTCAGAAGGCTGGCACATGCTTTTGTCAGCCCGCTCTTGGCGGACTGAACCTTCTGAATCACCGCACTCATAATAGTGCGGTGCTCCTCGTCGATGGAGGCGCCTTAAGCACCTCCAGCAAATTATCCGGTGCCTCCGGTTGGACGGAGGTCACCGGCGTCGTAGGCTTTCCCTTCTTACTACGGGGCCGCCTGCCGGACTCCGGAACCACTGAAGGTTCCGGTGCGGTGTCCGTCCTAGGGACGGACTTAGAGCCCGTTGGGGTTTTATCCCCTTTGCGCCTGGAGTCCGGGAGGTCGCCTTGTGGCGCCTCCAGGACCACCTCCTCCTGGTTTGGCCCCTTTTGGGACTCCACCTCGGCATCGTCCGTAGGGAGAGGGGAGGTAGCAGTCGGGAGTGAAAGACTATTCACATCCGACGAATCCAGGGAGCCGCTCGACGAAGCGTCGAGCTGGGCCTGGGGCGGACTGCATGATTATTTTCGGTGTCAGAAGATACTGTGCAATAAAGGAATGCCATGAGTTATTCTGGTATCCGGATACTTACATTTCACCAGGGGCTTGGCCCTGGATGGCCACTCATCTTCGCCATCATCGGCGTCGGTGAGTGGTCCGGAGGAAGGGTCCTTCCCTTCTTGGACCCTCCTCCCCCCTAGTAGGGGTGGCCTTCCTTTTCTTTCCTCTCCCCGTTGGAGGGGGAGAGGCCTCTTCTTCCTCCTCCTCGTCTTCGCGGGAGGAGTGCGCTTCAGAGTCGTCGGGCGATGAATCCGACACCACCAGGCGCCGGGAACACTTTCGAGTTCCCGTGGCTTTCTTCTTGGCCTTCTTCTCCGGCACCACGTAAGGTGCCGGGACCAGCAGCTTCGCCAAGCGGGCATCTGCTAGGCCTTCGGGCAAAGGAGCCGGACAGTCGATCTGTCCGGACTTATTCTGCTAGTCCTGTCAAAGGAACGGGAGCTTAGATCCCGCATAGAGTCAAATTATGAAAAACAAGTATCCTGTAAAGGGTAAAACAAGCTTACTACGCTGGCTTGGCGCTTCGCGCAGAATCCGCGATCCTTGGTAGTGGGAGGGGGAACCTCGGAGCCCTTGAATAGCACCTTCTAGGCATCCTCGTGCTTTGTGTCAAAGAGCCTGGACAAAGTTTGGTGCTGGGCCGGGTTGAACTCCCACAAGTTAAAAGCCCGTCATTGACACAGGAGGATCCGGCGGAAGACCATGACCTGGACTACGTTGACAAGTTTAACCTTCTTGTCAATCAGGTTTTGGACGCAGGTTTGGAGTCCGGTCAGCTCTCCCGAATTACCCCACGACAGGCCCATCTCTTTCCAGGAGGTGAGCCGGGTGGGAATGCCAGATTGGAATTCGGGGGCCGCTGCCCATTCAGGGTCACGCGGCTCGCTGATGTAGAACCACCCTGATTGCCACCCTTTGATGGTTTCCACAAAGAAGCCCTCGAGCCATGTGACGTTGGGCATCTTGCCCACCATGGCGCCTCCGCACTCTGCTTGCTGGCCGCCCACTACCTTCGGCTTGACATTGAAGATCTTCAGCCATAAGCCGAAGTGGGGCTTGATGCGGAGGAAGGCCTCGCACACGACGATAAACGCTGAGATGTTGAGGATGAAGTTCGGGGCCAGATCATGGAAGTCCAGGCCGTAGTAGAACATGAGCCCCCAGACAAATGGGTGGAGTGGGAAGCCCAGTCTGCGGAGGAAAAGGGGGAGGAACACCACCCTCTCATGGGGCCTGGGGGTGGGGATGAGTTGCCCCTCATCTGGGAGCCGGTGCGCAATGTCGTTGGACAAGTATCCGGCTTTCCTCAACTTTTTGATGTGCCCCTCCATGACGGAGGAGGCCATCCACCTGCCTCCCGCTCCGGACATGGCTGGAGAAGGCTGAGGTGGGAAGTGCAGACTTTGGCGCTGGAGCTCGAGTGCGCGGAAATGGATAAGCAAAGGAGGAAGAAGGCGTAGATGGAAAAGTTGGATCCTTATCCCCTTATATGGGCGGATGAAACTATGTGCCCCCACCAGCCCGGTAAAACTTGCTTATCTCCCAAGCGCCATGATTAATGGCACGGTTGGGTTACCCATGCTCGTATTGATGAGAATCCCGGAATAAGGGGACACGATCTTTGCTTTGACAAGACGTGCCAAGGAAACCACCTCGCTAAATGCGCTGAGGTGGGACAGTAAAACGATTCGAATAAAGGCTTGGCTGTGGCGTGATGTCAGCAGATTAGATTTGTACAAATATTATTCTCTCTACGGTGGTATGTGCAACTTATTTTGCAAAGCCGGACACTATCCTTGTGTTCAAAATCTTCCATGAAGTATTCGGAGGAGGAACCCGCCTTGCAATGCCGAAGACAATTTGCGCGCTGGACTCGTCGTCATTGAAGCCTGGTTCAGGGGCTACTGAGGGAGTCCCGGATTAGGGGGTGTCCAGATGACCGGACTATAACCTTTGGCCGGACTCCTAGACTATGAAGATACAAGATTGAAGACTTCTTCCCGTGTCCGGATGGGACTTTCCTTGGCGTGGAAGGCAAGCTTGGCGATGCGATATGTAGATCTCCTCCCATTGTAACTGACTCTGTGTAACCCTAGCCCTCTCCGGTGTCTATATAAACCGGAGGGTTTTAGTCCGTAGGACGAACAACAATCATACCATAGGCTAGCTTCTAGGGTTTAGCCTCTCTAATCTTGTGGTAGATCTACTCTTGTACTACCCATATCATCAATATTAATCAAGCAGGAGTAGGGTTTTACCTCCATTGAGAGGGCCCGAACCTGGGTAAAAACATCGTGTCCCTTGTCTCCTGTTACCATCTGCCTAGACACACATTTCGGGACCCCCTACCCGAGATCCGCTGGTTTTGACACCGACAATCACTCTGGCAACCCATCATCTACTTATTACTTCCCAATGCCTTCCTCTAGGCCGAAATAATGGTGAAGTTTCATGTAGTCGAATTTCACGTAACACCACTAGAGGAGAGACAACATACATCTCATCAAAATATCAAACGAATACCAAATTCACATGACTACTAGTAGCAAGACTTCACCCATGTCCTCAGGAACAAACATAACTACTCACAAAGCATATTCATGTTCATAATCAGAGGGGTATTAGTATGCATTAAGGATCTGAACACTTGATCTTCCACCAAATAAACCATCTAGCATCAACTACAAGGAGTAATCAACACTACTAGCAACCCACAGGTACCAATTTGTGGTTTTGGTACAAGATTGGATACAAGAGATGAACTAGGGTTTGGAGAGGAGATGGTGCTGGTGAAGATGTTGATGGAGATTGACCCCCTCACAATGAGAGGATCGTTGGTGATGATGATGGTGATGATTTCCCCCTCTCGGAGGGAAGTTTCCCCGGCAGAACAGCTCCGCCGGCAGAACAGCTCCGCCGGAGCCCTAGATTGGTTCCGCCAAGGTTCCGCCTTTTGGCGGCGGATTTTCGTCTCGTGAGCTTGCTTATGATTTATTTTCCAGGACGAGAGACTTCATATAGTAGAAGATGGCACCGGAGGGCCACCAGGGGGCCCAGGAGACAGGGGCGCACCCAGTAGGGGGCGCACCCCCCACCCTCCTGGCCAGGGTGTGGGCCCCCTCCGGTACTTTATTTGCCCAATAATTCTTATTAAATCCAAAAATAACTTCTGTGGAGTTGCGGGACTTTTAGAGATGTGCAGAATAGGTTTCCAATATTTGCTCCTTTTCCAGCCAGAATCCCACCTGCCGGCATTGCCCCTCTTCATGATAAACCTTGTAAAATAAGAGAGAATATCCATAAGTATTGTGACATAAAGTGTAATAACAACCCATAATGCAATAAATATTGATATAAAAGCATGATGCAAAATGGACGTATCAACTCCCCCAAGCTTATACCTTGCTTGTCCTCAAGCGGAAGCCAAAATCGAAAAATATGTCCACATGTTTAGAGACAGAGGTGTCGAAAAAATAAAATACGGACATGAGGGCATCATGATCATTCTTATAACAACAACATATATAGATTTTGTCATATGATTTCTTATTCTCTAGTAACAATCTATTCACAATGTTAAGTATGGAACATAATCTTCATTGGGAACTAACAAACTATAATCTTAGTCATTGAAGCAATTGCAATTTATCATAACATCAGAAAGAGTCAAGAATAGAGCTTCTCAGCAAGTCCACATACTCAACTATCATATAGTCTTCTATAATTGCTAACACTCACACACTACTTATGGTTATGGAGTTTTAATCGAACACTGAGAAAGATAGGGGCTTATAGTGTTGCCTCCCAACGTTTTACCTCAAGGGTAATGTTAACAATAATAGTTCATTCTAACGAACATCCAATTGGATATATGTATCAGGATCTTACCAACATGAGGTGCTTGCCAAAGGATAAAATGAAAAAGGGAAAGGTGTAGATCACCTTGACTCTTGCATAAAGTAAAAGACATAAAGTAAAAGATAGGCCCTTTGCAGAGGGAAGCAGATGTTGCCATGCGCTTTTAGGGTTGGATACGCGAAATCTTAGTGCAAAAGAACGTCACTTTATATTGCCACTTTTTTATGGACCTTTATTATGCAGTCTGTCGCTTTTATTGCTTCCATAACAAGATCGTATAAAGCTTATTTTCTCCGCACTAATAAGTCATGCATATTTAGAGAGCAATTTCTATTGCCTGCTCCGATGACAACTTACTTGAAGGATCTTACTCAATCCATAGGTAGATATGGTGGACTCTTATGGCAAAAACCGGGTTTAAGGATACTTGGAAGCACAAGTAGTATCTCTACTTGGTGCAAGGAATTTGGCTATCATGAGGGGGGAAGGCAAGCTCAACATGTTGGACGATCCATGACAATATACTTTAACTAAGATGTGAGAAAACATAAACCATTGCGTTGTCTTCCTTGTCTAACATCAACTCTTTAGCATGTCATACTTTAATGAGTGCCCACAATTATAAAAGATGTCCAAGATATTATATTTATATGTGAAAACCTCTCTTTCCTTAGTACTTCCTATTAATTGCAACGATGACCAAAGCTACGTTTGCCAACTCTCAACAACTTTTAAGCCTCATACTTTCTATATGTGAAGTCATTGCTATCCATAAGATCAATATGGACTCTTTTAGTTCTTTTTATTCTTTCTGTTTTCTCAAGATCATAGCAAGATAGCAAAGCCCTTGACTCAACACTAATCTTTATTGTAGATAGCTCACGGACTCGATTACATAAAGGGATCACAAATCAAAACTCAAAACTAATTCATACCAAAACTTCAATCTACTAGATCAAGATATTACTAAAAGGATCGAACTAAGTAAAACGGTAAAGATAGGAGTGTGATGGTGATACGATACCGGGGCACCTCCCCCAAGCTTGGCAGTTGAGAAGGGGAGTGCCCATGTGACTATGTCCTCAGAGGTGATGAAGGCGGTGATGATGACGGTGGATAATCGCACATCGAGCGTAAAAGCTCCTCCAACTTGCGGATAATGCCCTTGAGTCCGGCGATATGATCCTTCAACAAAATATTTTCCTGTGTGAGATACTTGTTTTGTATGCGAGCTAACTCAATCATCTTGAAAGCTTCAATCTTAGTCGGGGTAAAGAGGTTAAGGGATGTTTTCTTCTTTCGCCATTGGAGCTTGATCCTCCATGGCCTTCTTGATCCCTTGATCCCTGTTGATCTCCTCCGGTTCTTCTCTTTTCATCTCTATCTTCAATAGTCAAGCATCCTTGTCTTCATAGTTGGAGGATGGTGATGTCATGATGCTCTAGATTTGTCAGAAAAACAGCTCGAAACAAAGGCAGAAGATTTTTGCGTGATACGGTGGTCAAAACTTTCGGGAGATTATATAATGAATTTTTACCGACCAAAATACGTAACGTGGAAGAAAACGGAGTACGGGAGGCACACGAGGTGCTCACGAGACAGGGGGCGCGCCCAGTAAGGGTGGGCGTGCCCTCCACCCTCGTGGAGGCCTCGTGTCCTTCCCGAATTACTTCTTGCTTCCAATTTTTTTAAATATTCCAAAATGGAGGAAAATTGCCATTAGAATTGTTTTGGAGTCGCTTTACTTACCGTACCACATACCTATTCCTTTTCGGAGTCTGAAATGTTCTGGAAAGTGTCCCTTATGTATTCCTCCGGGGTTACGGTCTCAATAATATTAGTTTCAACATTGATAGGATTACCTAAGATATAATGTTTGATTCTTTGACCGTTCACCACCCTCGGACTTGTGCCTTCGAAGTTGTTGCTTTCATAGCACCGGAAAAATAGACCTCCTCGATAACGTAAGGACCTTCCCATTTAGAGAGAAGTTCTCCTGCCAAAAAATCTTAAACGAGAGTTGAATAGCAGCACATAATCACCTACGTTAAATTCTCGCTTTTGTATTCTTTTGTCATGCCATCTTTTAACTTTTTCTTTAAACAGCTTGGGTTCTCCATTCATCAAGTGAGCTAATATCAAATAACCTCTTCTCACCGGCAAGTTTGAAGTCATAGTTGAGCTCTTTAATAGCCCAATATGCCTTATGTTCAAGTTCAAGAGGTAAGTGACATGCTTTTCCATAAATCATCTTATACGGAGACATACCCATAGGATTTTTATATGCAGTTCTATAAGCCCATAATGCATCATCAAGTTTCTTGGACCAATTCTTCCTAGACCTATTAACAGTCTTTTGCAAAACTAAGTTGAGCTCTCTATTGCTCAACTCTACTTGACCACTAGACTGTGGGTGATAAGGGGATGCAATTCTATGATTAACATCATATTTAGCAAGCATTTTACGGGAAGCACCATGAATAAAATGTGAACCACCATCAGTGATGAGATATAGGGACTCCAAACCTCGGAAAAATAACTTGTTTAAGCATCTTAATAGAGGTGTTATGATCAGCACTACTAGTTGGAATAGCTTCTACCCACATAGTAACATAATCAACAACAAATAAAATATGTGTATACCCATTAGAGGCAGGAAAAGGTCCCATATAATCAAAGCCCCAAACATCAAATGGTTCAATAACAAGAGAATAATTCATAGGCATTTCTTGACGTCTACTAATATTACCAATTCTTTGACATTCATCACAAGACAAGACAAACTTACGAGCATCTTTGAAGAGATTAGGCCAATAAAAGGATTGCAATACCTTATGTGCAGTTCTGTCTCCAGCGTGGTGTCCTCCATATGGTTTAGAGTGACACTTGCGTAGGATCTGTTCCTGTTCATACTCAGGTGCACAACGTCTAATAACACCATCTACTCCTTCTAAGGTGTGGCCATCCCAGAAGTAATGTCTTAAATCATAAAAGAACTCTTTCTTTTGCTGGTATGTGAAACTAGGTGGTATAAATTTATCAACAATGTAATTAGCATAATCAGCATACCATGCAGCAGTATGAGAAGCATTAATGAGCGCTAATTGTTCATCAGGAAAGCTATCATCAATAGGTAGTGGGTCATTAAGAACATTCTCTAGCCTAGACAAGTTGTCTGCAACAGGGTTCTCAGCTCCCTTTCTATCAATAATATGCAAATCAAATTCTTGAAGCAAGAGAACCCATCTAATAAGTCTAGGTTTAGCATCTTTCTTTTCCATAAGATATTTAATAGCAGCATGATCAGTGTCAATAGTAACTTTAGAATCAACAATGTAAGGTCTGAACTTATCACAAGCAAATACAACTGCCAAGAATTATTTTTCAGTAGTAGCATAATTTCTCTAGGCAGTATCAAGAGTCTTACTAGCATATTGAATAACATTTAATTTCTTATCAACTCTCTGCTCTAGGACAGAACCTACAGCATAATCACTAGCATCACACATAATTTCAAATGGTAAATTCCAATCAGGTGGCTGAACAAAAGGTGCAATGATCAAAACTTTCTTAAGTACTTCAAATGCTTCTACACAATCATCATCAAAGACAAAAGGAATATCTTTTTGCAATAAATTAGTCAGAGGCCTAGAGATTTTAGAAAAGTCCTTAATGAACCTCCTATAAAAACCGGCATGACCAAGGAAACTTCTTATACCTTTAATGTCCTTGGGACATGTCATATTTTCAATAGCATCAACTTTAGCTTTATCAACTTCAATACCTCTTTCAGAAAATTAATGCCCCAAGACAATGCCTTCATTAACCATAAAGTGATACTTTTCCCAATTCAGGACGAGACTAGTGTCCTCGCATCTCTGCAAAACTCGATCAAGGTTGCTCAAGCAATCATCAAAAGAGGATCCATAGACTGAGAAGTCATCCATGAATACCTCACAAATCTTTTCACAAAAGTCAGAGAATATAGCCATCATGCACCTTTGAAAGGTAGCAAGTGCATTACATAAACCAAAAGGCATACGTCTATAAGCAAAAGTACCAAAATGGCAAGTAAAAGTAGTTTTTGATTGATCCTCCGCTGACAAAGGTATTTGAGAGAAACCAGAATAACCATCTAGAAAGCAGAAATGTGTATGTTTGGATAGTCTTTCTAGCATGTGATCAATAAAAGGTAAAGGGTAATGATCTTTCTTAGTAGCTTTATTTAACTTACGAAAATCAATTACCATCCTATAACTTGTAATAATTCTTTGCGGAATCAATTCATCTTTATCATTAGGAACAACAGTAATACCTCCCTTTTTAGGGACACAATGGACAGGGCTTACCCATTCACTATCAGCAATGGGATAAATTATACCTGCGTCAAGGAGCTTTAGTATCTCCTTTCTTACCACTTCTTTCATCTTAGGATTTAAGCATCGTTAAGGATCTCTAACTGGTTTGGCATCTTTATCCACTTTAATTTTGTGTTGGCATAGAGTGAGACTAATGCCCTTAAGATCATCCAGAGTATATCCAACAGAAGCTCGTTGCTTCTTTAGAGTTTTCAATAATCTTTCCTCTTCCTGCTCTGAAAGGTTAGCACTAATAATAACAGGATATATCTTCTTTTCATCAAGATAGGCATATTTAAAATTATTAGGTAATGGTTTTAGCTCGAACACGGGATCACCCTTGGGTGGAGGAGCATCCCCTAGGATTTCAACAGGTAAGTTGTGTTTTAGAATAGGACCCTGTTGAAGGAATACTTCATCTATTTCCCTTCTTTCATTCATAAACATATCATTTTCATGGTCTAGCAAATATTGTTCTAACGGATCAGTAGGAGGCACGACAATAGAAGCAAGACCAATAATTTCATATTTACTAGGTAATTCTTTATCACTGGGTTGTCTACAAAATTTAAGAATATTAAACTCATGAGTCATATTATCCAAGCCAATCGTGACAACATCCTTTTCGCAATCTATCTTAGCATTAACAGTATTCAAGAAGGGTCTACCAAATATAATGGGACAAAAGTCATCTTGTGGGGAACCCAGAACAAGGAAATCAGCAGGGTATTTAACTTTCCCACACAAGACTCCAACATCTCTAATAATCCCAACTGGTGAGATAGTATCTCTATTCGCAAGCTTAATTGTAACATCAATATCTTCTAACTCAACGGGTGCAATATCATGCATCATTTCTTGGTATAAGGAAATAGGTATTGCACTAGCACTAGCACCCATATCGCATAAGCCATGATAACAATGATCTCCTATTTTAACAGAAATAATAGGCATGCCTACAACGGGTCTATGTATTTTAGCATCTGGTTTAACAATATTAGCAGTTTCACCACATAAATAAATAACATGCTCATCTATATTATCATCCAAGAGATATTTAACCATATCAATAATAGGTTCAACTTTAATTTTCTCAGGAGGTGTATAATTTCTAGTGTTACTCTTACGAACAACAGTTGAAGCTTTAGCATGATCCTTCATTCTAACAGGAAAAGGTGGCTTCTCAACATTAGTAGTAGGAACAATAGGATCATTATAGGTGATAGTCTTTT
Organism: Triticum dicoccoides; assembly: GCF_002162155.2. NCBI lineage: Eukaryota > Viridiplantae > Streptophyta > Magnoliopsida > Poales > Poaceae > Triticum > Triticum dicoccoides. The sequence continues at coordinate 605,342,369 of NC_041381.1, read as the reverse complement.
CTTCAACTGTAATAGGTGCAACTACTTTTACTTGAATGGGAGGATTATATTTAAACCACTTCTCCTTAGGGAGATCAACGTGAGCAGCAAAAGATTCACAGAAAGAAGCTACTATTTCAGAGTCAAGTCCATATTTAGCGCTAAATCCACGAAAAGCATCGGTATCCATAAAAGATTTATCCACAAAAGTACCTGACTCCTTACCATCGTCGGAACCCCAATCTTCGGAGTTGTGTTTAATTCTTTCCAATAAGTCCCACTTGAATTCACTAGTCTTCAGCATATAAGAACCAGCACAGGAAGTATCGAGCATGGTGCGATCATTGAGAGAAAGCCGAGCATAAATTTTTTGAATAATCATTTCCCTTGAGAGATCATGATTGGGTCATGAATATAACATTTACTTAAGACTCCCCCAAGCTTGAGCGATGCTTTATCCTTCGCGAGGCCAAAAATTATATATGTAATTACAATCACGATGAACAAGATGCATAAGATAGAATTTCTGGTGAAATTCCAACTTTAATCGTTTATAATTCCAAGATCCCGTATCATCACATAGCCTATACCATGTCAATGTGTCTCCCTTCAAATATAAAGGGAAACCTTCCTCTTAACAACATCATCGGGAATACCTGCAAGCTTAAATAATCGACAAAGATAAGGTGTAAATCGAGATGCAAAGTTCCATCACCTGCAAAGGGATTAGCTAGCGGTTTCTCTACCATACCCGAAGGAATTTCAAAGTAAACATTTTCAGTAGGTTCAGTAGGTTGAGGAGAAACTCTTTACTCTACTGGTTGGGGCGAAGATACCCCGAACAAGCCCATCAAAGGATTAGTTTTCATAGTAACAAGTGACAGAAAATTCCAGCACACTATACAAATGTTTCCTTACCAAGTTCTACTCACCAAAGGCGCTTCACCCCCCGGCAATGGCGCCAGAAAAGAGTCTTGATGACCCACAAGTATAGGGGATCTATCGTAGTCCTTTCGATAAGTAAGAGTGTCGAACCCAACGAGGAGCAGAAGGAAATGACAAGCGGTTTTCTGTAAGGTATTCTCCGCAAGCACTGAAATTGTAGGTAACAGATAGTTTCGTGATAAGATAATTTGTAACGGGTAACAAGTAATAAAAGTAAATAAGGTGCAGAAAGGTGGCCCAATCCTTTTTGTATCAAAGTACAAGCCTGGACAATTTCTTATAATGAGAAAAGCGCTCCTGAGGACACATGGGAATTATCGTCAAGCTAGTTTCATCATGCTCATATGATTCGCGTTCGGTACTTTGATAATTTGATATGTGGGTGGACCGGTGCTCGGGTACTGCCCTTACTTGGACAAGCGTCCCACTTATTATTAACCCCTATTGCAAGCATCCGCAACTACAAAAGAAGTATTAAGGTAGACCTAACCATAGCATGAAACATATGGATCCAAATCAGCCCCTTACGAAGCAATGCATAAACTAGGGTTTAAGATTCTGTCACTCTAGCAACCCATAATCTACTTATTACTTACCAATGCTTTCCTGTAGGCCCAAATAATGGTGAAGTGTCATGTAGTCGACGTTCACATAACACCACTAGAGGAGAGACAACATACATTTCATCAAAATATCGAACGAATACCAAATTCACATGACTACTAATAGCAAGACTTCACCCATGTCCCCAGGAACAAACGTAACTACTCACAAAGCATATTCATGTTCATAATCAGAGGGGTATTAGTATGCATTAAGGATCTGAACATATGATCTTCCACCAAATAAACCAACTAGCATCAACTACAAGGAGTAATCAACACTACTAGCAACCCACAGGTACCAATTTGTGGTTTTGATACAAGATTGGATACAAGAGATGAACTAGGGTTTGGAGAGGAGATGGTGATGGTGAAGATGTTGATGGAGATTGACCCCCTCCCGATGAGAGGATCGTCGGTGATGACGATGGTGATGATTTCCCCCTCCCGGAGGGAAGTTTCTCCGGCAGAACAGCTCCGCCGGAGCCCTAGATTGGTTCCGCCAAGGTTCCGCCTCGTGGCGGCGGAGTTTCGTCTCGTGAGCTTGCTTATGATTTTTTTTCCAGGACGAGAGACTTCATATAGCAGAAGATGGGCACCCGAGGGCCAACAGGGGGCCCAGGAGACATGGGCGCGCCCAGTAGGGGGGGGGGGGCGCCCCCCACCCTCCTGGCCAGGGTGTGGGCCCCCTCCCGTACTTTCTTTGCCCAATAATTCTTATTAAATCCAAAAATAACTTCCGTGGAGTTGCGGGACTTTTGGACCTGTGCAGAATTGGTTTCCAATATTTGCTCCTTTTCCAGCCAGAATCCCAGCTGCCGGCATTCCCCCTCTTCATGATAAACCTTGTAAAATAAGAGAGAATAGCCATAAGTATTGTGACATAATGTGTAATGACAGCCCATAATGCAATAAATATTGATATAAAAGCATGATGCAAAATGGATGTATCAATAGGCGTACTATCTGGTGGAGTTGGGGTTCACCATGGTAGTACTTGACCTTTGGGCACTGGAGCTGCCTTACTAAGTGCTCTTGTTTGGGAGCTTTGTGGTGGAGATGGTGTTGTGTCAACAGCAACTGGTTTATTATCTGCTGGGGTTGGGGATAGATCGGGTGAAGCTGGTTCTCTGTCCATCGCAATAGGGGTACAATCTATGAGAGTTTGGGTTATGTGTGGTAGGGCTGGTTCTTGTGCATGTACAACCAGGGTGCTATCTCCACCAAGAGGTAGCACTGTTTTATTTGAAGACCGTGTTTTTAGTCTGCTAGGTACTGGCATCACGCGCTCCAATTCAAATGGCTGACAAACAGGAAACATAGTTGAATGTACAGACATTGTATGAGAGACAAATGCAATAGATAGTGTGAAAAAAAGAGGGCATGAAATAGTTGACATGTATATTGTTTAACTAAAACGGATATCATGACATAATTTCACATATATGATGTCTATCTAAACTGGATAGCATAGCATAACATAATTCAAAGATATGATGAATAACTAAACAGGATCGCATGACATAATTCACCTATATGTTATCTAAGTAATCAGGATCGAATCATTTAATTCACATATGTGATTTATATGCTAAACAGAGGCATTCGATATGATATCTGAACTAAGAACATGGTGTTGAATATTGTGTATATGATGTCTAAACTATGCAATGCAAGACACCATATGCATGATATGAGTAGTATAACCGTGCCAAGTTAGAGCATACACCTCGGTGGGGGAATAGAACTAGTCATCTGTCTCTGAATCCATATCTGAGGAGCTATCGGGACCCAACAAGAGATCTACTTCGACAAGTAGCACTGTCTGCTCTGAAGGCCTTATTTTCACTCCAAATTTTTTCATCTCCCACCCAAATGGCTGATTCACAGGAAGAGTAGTTTAATGTAAAAAGATTGTCGACTAATGGAAATGTAATGAAGAAAAGGATGTGCAAGATATAATACAAATATATGATGCCTGGTTAAACAGGATGTCATTGCACATTTTACATATATTATGGCTGGCTAAAAGACATGAGACTGCATAATTCCCATATATGATATAGAAACTAAACAAGTGGCATTACAGAACATGTCTAAACTAAGCAGGTGACATATATGATGTCAAAAGTAGGCACTGCAAGGCAACATATGCATGATATGACTAACATCATCATGCCAAGGTAGAGCAAACACCTTGGGGGTAAATAGAAGTAGTCAGCTTGTGACACCCCAAAAATTTGGCCTTGTTTTAATAAATTAAAATTTTGCCAGGAATTAAAACTTTGGATTTCTGATCTCCATTTTGATTTTTAAATTATTTCTTTCCCTGTTTTGATGAGTTTTTTTCCCTAGAGAAAATTACTTTTCAAATGTGTTATTGGACTTGTTTAACCTCTCAAGAAAAACTTCCCTTTTATCAGTGTAACTAATTAACTAATTTAATTGCTTGATCTTTACTTTCTTGAAAATGGTTTTTCAAGGTTAAATGGCCATATTTGAACTACAACCATTTGATAGATTCACTTAAAATTTCCACAAAAATTTGGAGATGTCATGTGATGTTTTTAAATCACTACTATGCAAAAATGTATTTCATTCATGAAATATTTTGAGCCCTGCACTCAATTCTTCTTCTCTGGTCCAGAGTGCATTTTGCAATACAACCCATTTATATATTTCTTCTTGGCCTCCACCAAAATTAGGGGATATTGGTAATAGCCTATGATTCCACATTATGCAAAAATCCAGGGTTGTTCTTTGAAAATATTGAGTGAATCAACCTCATTTCCATTCTGGACCAACTTGATGATTTGTACAGCAACCACCATTTTAGTTGCTCCTATATCCATGATTATTTCTCCTACTTGTAGTCCCCCATGTTAAACCCTTAAATCCAGGAGCATGCACCTTTTGGATCATTTTTGGTTCATGAAATAATGCTATTTACTTCCTGTCCAGGAATGTAGTTTTGCAAAACTTACACTAGCAAGTTTCTGCTTTTGGCCAACTAACCTCACCACCCTCTTGTACATCTAAGGAGACCACCATCTGGAGTTTTTGGCCACTCCAAGACTTGCCTAAGTGCCCTTGGCATTTTGTCAAACACCTGGAGTGCATGACCAGTTTTGACATGAGTTGTGGCACTGCACTGTGAACTGCACCTCTGATCAAACTAGCATGTCCACTAGACTCCCCGTTACTCCTAACCTGGGTCTGTTAATTACCAACCTCGACCGCGACCTCTAGCATGCTTTGGCATTATGTCGAGCATGTCCCGTGCACGCCCAGAGCGCGAGCAGAGCGTGCGTTTGGCACGCACGCGCACCGAGCCGACACGCTGGCCCCCACGGTTTTGGCCCACACTGCAGAGCCTCGCCATGCACTCCCTTTCTCACCGCTACGCGCCAAGACGCCCCTCGCCACGCCCGGCAAGCCAAGAGCTAGCCGCCGCCGCCGCTCGACAGCCTCTGCCCATGTCGGCGCCGCCAAAGCCACCTCCACTCGCCAGCTCGCCCCTGAGCAGTGCCCACTCGTCCGCTAGCTCCTGCCGTCATCCCCAGCCACGCCACGTTGCCCTGCAAGCTACAGGGAGGCGGTTCGCCGGAGAGCTTATCCGGCCGCCGCGGAACCGACCTTGACGAGGTATAAAAGGAGGCCGCCGAGCCTCCCCGAGCACACAGGAAGTCTTAGAATGCACCCCTAGTCCTCCCAGGGCAGCCAATCGACCCGGGGGAGGTCCTCTTCCCCACCTCCGGCAACTGCAGCTGCCAGCACTGCCCCGGCCAATTCGGCACCACCAGGGCCTCCCACTCTCCGTTCTCTCCACCAAGAGCCCCCTCATCCTCCCGTAAACCATTCCCACTACTCGATTTTGATCGAGGACCGCCGTAGCCCCAAAACCACTCTGCTCCCGAAGCTCTCCGTCCGCCGCGAAGCTCACCGCCGACGACCCCGTCCGCTCCCGAGACCGTAACACCCACCGGCGGGACCGCCTCGACCCCCTGAACCCGTGGATGACTTCGGTTTCTCGAACGGAGCCGCCAATCGCCGGCGGCGATCGCCGGAGTCCCGCCTCCGCTCGGGACAGAGAAAGAGGAGGGAGAAGACTGGTCAAACCTGACCAGTGGGCCCTCTGGACCCACTGTCAGCGACCCCGTGTCTGTCCACGTGGTTAAGTGGAGGCGTAAAGCCCCAAGTACGCCTCCTCTGCACCGAAAGCGTATTTCTATCTGAAACGTTTTCTTTTCTGTTTTATTTTAAATAACAGATTTGACCAAATCTTTGACTGGCTATAACTTTTTAAATATAAGTCCAAAAGAGTTGATTCTTTTTCCCACCTTCCTCAAATTTGGTCTAGTTTATTTTAAGATTTATTTAAAAAAAATTCAAACAACTTTTTTGTACTGTTTTGAAATGTGTGTTAATTCAAATATATTTTTAAATAGGATTTTGGGGAGAGAGAAGAAACTTTCAAAAGTTTGGAGAGCACCCTGCCTTTACACACATTGAAGGCAAGCATTCTGAATCCCGGCATAATATTTTTGGTGTGATCGTGGATACATTATAACACCGCCGCATTTCGAAGGACTCGTTATTTCATGTGGTATGATCATATGCATGAGTGCATATTAGTGATTTCCAGGCTGTTGGAAATGAACACACTTGTGATAATATTCACCCTCATGTGCCTTGCATGCATACCGGCAGGAACCCGGGAAAACCTCAGCCTTGGGAAGGCATGAGTTTGTCGCCGGTCTCCGTCGGGACGGTTATGTCTGGTATGGCATGGTAGAGTGATATGAGCAGTGACCCTGTTGGTCGAAATGTATTCGTTATATTAATCATGCAGGGAATACTTAAACCTCCTGAGTCGACCGTAGATCGAGTCTTGTGCCAGTAACCCCCATACTTGTTTCGTGCTACCACTCGTCTCTACAGCAAGTAGAGTACGGTTCAGTAAGTTGTCAACCTCTTTCTAGCACACACCGTACAGAGAGGCCATGGTGGAAGGTACCGGTTGTAGCTGGTAGGCAAGCCACCTGGTCCGGGGGCATGGGTGTTTCCGGTTGGGACCGAGAGGGGAGGCCACCCCTTAGAGCGCACGATATAAATTTGATCCCATGCTACGCGAGGTTGTAGCCTCCCCACTTAGAGTTGCTTAACAGGTGTCGTGGGTGATTCCAGACACGTGTGAGTTAAGCTGGTGTGTGCAAGATAGGTGTGTTTCCAACAAAAAGACCGTAAACGGAATTAGTCCCGATGGACTAAAGAAATCCGTTACTCGTGGGTAAAGAGTACACCCTCTGCAGAGATTAAATCTATTCGAATAGCCGTGTCCATGGTTAAGGATTACAGTCTGGGATGGGTCAGGTGTCGGTCTTAGTGTCGGTCTTCGGAGGTGAAACGGTTAACCAGAAATGGAATTACTACTCGTGACTTGTGATAACTATGATTATTATTGTTGTTGACTAACCCGTGATATTATTGTTATTATCGAGTATCTCAGGGATGGTTCTACCTCCGGGATATTCACTATGATTGTTTATTTTAAAGCCCTTTATGTGGTGTCGCTCAGACGCCCGACTGTGGCATTTCTTTTAAAGCCCTTTATGCGGTGTCGCTCAGACGCCCGATTGTGGCATTGCTTGTTATTTGTTTCATAAATTTTTATACTACTATGATATTGCATTTCTATAAATGACTTGCTTGCACGCATCAGAGTTTCATTTATCGTTTGTGACTGACGTCATGAGCATAAAATATTTTTAGCACCATCATTGTTATATTATACCTGTGTTCATAATGTTTGCGAGTACATTCAAAGTACTCACTGGCTTGTCCCTGGCTATTGTCTTGGCCAGATTTTCTTGCTCGGAGAGGAGCGACGCGATGTCAGCCCCGGAACCCGCACAATGGAGATAGTAACTCGCGAAGATAGGAGTTAACCTGGTCAGCTGTTCCCGTGGGAAATGGAGTCCCATAGACACTGATGTCTCACAAACTGCTTCCGCCATCAACCACTAGAAACCATTTGTTGTACTCTCAGGCCAGAATGGTCTTGTACTACATATGTTGTATTCTTCTTGGAATTTCTGTATCCAGTTGGAGCCTCATCAGCTAACAGTAATCCTGGGGCTGATGAGCACGACGGTCTTTTCTGGAAATTTATTACCCGGAAAAACCGGTCGTGGCAGACTTGGTATCAGAGCCAGGCTGACCATTGGCTAATCCTATCTTAGCCAGGTCGAAAAACTTAGGCAAACCAACCCACTAGACGTTAGCCAAACCCCAGCCAAGCTTCTCGTGCAAGATAGCCACACAGTGACCCAACACTTTTTGGCAGTTGGTGCCCAACCTATCAACCTAACCTGTCACTCATGCGCCAGTGACCGGCCCCTAAATAGTCCTTTCTCGCAAGCGTGCGAAGGAAGACTCCGCCCCCTTTTTCCTATAAAAAGGGCACGCTAGTCCCAACACAGCACCGCACAGCCGCTACCCCAAACCGAGCCACAATGCCTGGACCTATAGTGCACAACGAAACCACAGCAACCAACCTTGGAGGTTTTGTGACCATCCTCGCAAACCTCACCCGTCGTGCCTACGCGTTAGAGGAGCCACCAGAATATGTTGTGTATCAAGGACCCATGAGCGGTGAAGACCGTCAATTCTGGGCCACTGTGCACATCTACGGTAGGGGTCTAGCACCCGAGCGCCCCTACAGGTTCACTGGAAGGACAACTTCCTTTGAGCCACAAGCCATCCAGCTAGCCGCTCGAGAGGCTATAGTTCATCTCAGGCACTTGTCGCCCAGAGTTAACTGTCGCTCGTTCCACTACTACCCCAGACGTGAAGGGTATGGTAGACCACCCCAAGTTGCCAACGGAGATCACGAGACGGACCCCGCATTGTTGCACCTAGTGCGCTATGTAAGTGCACTAGAGGCACTGTTCGACCAGGTCACTATTGATCTAATCGCAGCTCGTGGAGAGCTGGTTCGTCGAGCCCTGGCGAGAGGAGAAAATGAGCCCAACGCCGACAACCCAGTCGTGCTGTTTGGACAACCGATCGAGACCCCGAGATCTGCCCCAGCCATCGGCCAAGGTGCTGCGATAACCCCAGAGGTGCTTCGTCGCATATTGGGGGCACACTCCAACGGGGTTGTGGCCAACAATCTCCACGACAGTCATCATCACTACCCCGACCCTGCAGTTCCTCCGCCATCTCCGACTAATCCCGGCAGAGAGACACGTGGAGAAGCCTCGACATCCACCAGGCACGCCCGTTTAGACATGAACGAGGTAGACTAAGCCGTATGAGTAGCACCGAGTTTCAGTGTATCCTCGCTTTGTAATCATGCGACCGTGTACATTAACGCAGCCTGTCGTTGTGCCTCTGTTTTAATAGTAGCCTTGCATATTTGGTCAGCGCATAGCTGCATATTTTTCCGGGCACAACTACCAAAACCAACCCGACGACAACCACAGTAACACGTCTCTTTATGAGATATGTGTATCTCTGACGCTGACTCGACCTTTGGAGCTAAGCTGGCAAATTTATTACCTTTCACCATGGTAAAATGATCCGGCTCCATTGCTATATAAAGGCCACCTTGTGACCTTACCCAGCAACCCTCACTTTGTGCACCACACTCACACTTTTTCCTGTCATGCCGAGCCCCAGCATTCATCTGAGAACCCCAGATGCAACCCCAGGTAGCTTTGTCAAAATATTGTGGGATTTTACCCGCAGTACCATGGGTTCTACCCAGCCACCTTAGTACGAGCTGTTCAAATCAAGGATCACCCCATCCACCTCGGAATATTGGGCAGCAGTACACATCCCTCCCGTAGACTTCAACCAAGATCCAACGGAAGTTTCCTTCGTAGGGAAATCTATGCCAACCCCACACCTAGCCATAGAAGCTGCTGCGAAAGAAGCGATTGCTCGTCTTCGATCCGCAGTACCCTATGCCCGCGAACGAGGATATTATTACTTTCCGAGCCGTGCAGCACCCGGAGAAATGACATCTTTTCCCGGTGGACGTATTGAGAGAGACCCAGTTCTGGCCAACCTTATCCAGTACATCATTGCTCAAGAGCATTTGAACCAGCGAGTGATGGATTATCTCCAGAGCCTCGCAGATTTAAATCCTCAGATTGCCATCGGCAGACCACTGAGACCCGACACGGAGAGACGCATACATCGACTGGTCAATCCACTGCCTCCGATAGAAGAAGAGTGTATCCCTTTACCAGAGACATTTTATCAGGACCCCGTCCAGTTACCGTTTTCATTTTAGACGTCACTACTGTATTTGTTCTTTGCAACATTTATTTATGTGTGTGACTTATGCATGATACCCTGAGTTTGTACGACGAGTCAATTATTTGGCTTCTACTAATGTGTGTAGTTTGTGTTGTGGGTTATGCTCCTTTTAATTAACTATTTTTCCCTTGCAAAATCCTGGAGTGAGATTTCTTTTCCCTGAGTTGCTACACCTGCCCCTTCTCACGACGTGGATTAATTAATTTCACACAGCACCACGCAGCAGACTCACAACCATAATCATTCAGACACATACACTGTTTGCAAAACATTGCAACGGTGTTACATCCAGCTAATCACCCCCTAACAAAAGTTAGCACCCGGCACACCTCCATCTACTCCTCATGATCACCACCACCGCAGAGAGCCAACACCCGAGCCGCAGCGTCGCAATCTCGTCGAAGATCATCGCGCACAGGAGCACAGAGAGCCCCAGCAGTGTCGCCAGCCCTCCGCATATCAGGATCACAAACCAGTCCGGCATCGCCTCCGCCATTAGAGCCTCGCCCGAGCTTTGGTAAGCAGTAATGGAGGGAGGAGGAGGAGAAGTGAGGCCAGGTGTGAGGAAGAAGAGAGAGGCACCCAGGCTGTTTTATAGCTCGAGCTCGGTGTACGGTGGGCAAAGTCCACCAAACGCCGCTCGTCGCCGATCGCCGGTGTTCAGAGTCGAATCCGCGAGCAGTGCCGACAGCGCGCTGGCCCGCGAGGTGAGTGCACGCTGCACCGGCAGCTAGCACGCCGCGCACTACCACGGTACGGCCTAGATGCCCTACGCATTTGGCATCGCCGGTGGAGAAAGCGCGAGAAAGCGCGCGGGAGAGAGGAGGTAGAAGGAAGAACCAAAGGGAGAAGAGGAGACTGACAGTGGACCCCGGGTCCACCTGTCAGCCAGAGGGAGCACTGTGCTCTCGGGTACGACCAGCGTATATCTAAATTTAGGAGTTATTCTAAATTTTTATCCAGCGTAGAAATCACCCGTTTTTGTCCCGAACCGTAGACTCTTCCACGCAGCCCCAGTTTTCACACTGTGGTTTTTCACCACTTATTGCCCTCTCACTGTAGCCACATCTTTATTGCGTAATTATCTTCTTAACACCGCTTTTAACAAATCTCGAGGACGAGATTTTTCTTAAGGGGGTTAGTATTGTGACACCCCACAAATTTGGCCTTGTTTTAATAAATTAAAATTTTGCCAGGAATTAAAACTTTGGATTTCTGAGCTCCATTTTGATTTTTAAATTATTTCTTTCCCTGTTTTGATGAGTTTTTTCCCCAGAGAAAATTACTTTTCAAATGTGTTATTGGACTTGTTTAACCTCTCAAGAAAAACTTCCCTTTTATCAGTGTAACTAATTAACTAATTTAATTGCTTGATCTTTACTTTCTTGAAAATGGGTTTTCAAGGTTAAATGGACACATTTGAACTACAACCATTTGATAGATTCACTTAAAATTTCCACAAAAATTTGGAGATGTCATGTGATGTTTTTAAATCACTATTATGCAAAAATGTATTTCATTCATGAAATATTTTGAGCCCTGCACTCAATTCTTCTTCTTTGGTCCAGAGTGCATTTTGCACTACAACCCATTTATATATTTCTTCTTGGCCTCCACCAAAATTAGGGGATATTGGTAATAGCCTATGATTCCACATTATGCAAAAATCCAGGGTTGTTCTTTGAAAATATTGAGTGAATCAACCTCATTTCCATTCTGGACCAACTTGATGATTTGTACAACAACCACCATTTTAGTTGCTCCTATATCCATGATTATTTCTCCTACTTGTAGTCCCCCATGTTAAACCCTTAAATCCAGGAGCATGCACCTTTTGGATCATTTTTGGTTCATGAAATAATGCTATTTACTTCCTGTCCAGGAATGTAGTTTTGCAAAACTTACACTAGCAAGTTTCTGCTTTTGGCCAACTAACCTCACCACCCTCTTGTACATCTAAGGAGACCACCATCTGGAGTTTTTGGCCACTCCAAGACTTGCCTAAGTGCCCTTGGCATTTTGTCAAACACCTGGAGTGCATGACCAGTTTTGACATGAGTTGTGGCACTGCACTGTGAACTGCACCTCTGATCAAACTAGCATGTCCACTAGACTCCCCGTTACTCCTAACCTGGGTCTGTTAATAACCAACCTCGACCGCAACCTCTAGCATGCTCTGGCATTACGTCGAGCACGTCCCGTGCACGCCCAGAGCGCGAGCAGAGCGTGCGTTTGGCACGCACGCGCACCGAGCCGACACGCTGGCCCCCACGGTTTTGGCCCACATTGCAGAGCCTCGCCACGCACTCCCTTTCTCACTGCTACGCGCCAAGCCGCCCCTCGCCACGCCCGGCAAGCCAAGAGCTAGCCGCCGCCGCCACCCGACAGCCTCTGCCCATGTTGGCGCCGCCAAAGCCACCTCCGCTCGCCAGCTCGCCCCTGAGCAGTGCCCACTCGTCCGCTAGCTCCTGCCGTCATCCCCAGCCACACCACGTTGCCCTGCAAGCTACAGGGAGGCGGTTCGCCGGAGAGCTTATCCGGCCGCTGCGGAACTGACCTCGACGAGCTATAAAAGGAGGCCCCCGAGCCTCCCTGAGCACACAGGAAGCCTTAGAATGCACCCCTAGTCCTCCCAGGGCAGCCAATCGACCCGGGGGAGGTCCTCTTCCCCACCTCCGGCAACTGCAGCCGCCACCATTGCCCCGGCCAATTCTGCACCACCAGGGCCTCCCACTCTCCGTTCTCTCCACCAAGAGCCCCCTCATCCTCCCGTAAACCATTCCCACTACTCGATTTTGATCGAGGACCACCGTAGCCCCAAAACAACTCTTCTCCTGAAGCTCTCCGTCCGCCGCGAAGCTCACCGCCGACGACCCCGTCCGCTCCCGAGACCGTAACACCCACCGGCGGGACCGCCTCGACCCCCTGAACCCGTGGATGACTTCGGTTTCTCGAACGGAGCCGCCAATCGCCGGCGGCGATCGCCGGAGTCCCGCCTCCGCTCGGGACAGAGAAAGAGGAGGGAGAAGACTGGTCAAACCTGACCAGTGGGCCCTCTGGACCCACTGTCAGCGACCCCGTGTCTGTCCACGTGGTTAAGTGGAGGCGTAAAGCCCCAAGTACGCCTCCTCTGCACCGAAAGCGTATTTCTATCTGAAACGTTTTCTTTTCTGTTTTATTTTAAATAACAGATTTGACCAAATCTTTGACTGGCTATAACTTTTTAAATATAAGTCCAAAAGAGTTGATTCTTTTTCCCACCTTCCTCAAATTTGGTCTAGTTTATTTTAAGATTTATTTAAAAAAATTTCAAACAACTTTTTTGTACTGTTTTGAAATGTGTGTTAATTCAAATACATTTTTAAATAGGATTTTGGGGAGAGAGAAGAAACTTTCAAAAGTTTGGAGAGCACCCTGCCTTTCCACACATTGAAGGCAAGCATTCTGAATCCCGGCATAATATTTTTGGTGTGATCGTGGATACATTATAACACCGCCGCATTTCGAAGGACTCGTTATTTCATGTGGTATGATCATATGCATGAGTGCATATTAGTGATTTCCAGGCTGTTCGAAATGAACACACTTGTGATAATATTCACCCTCATGTGCCTTGCATGCATACCGGCAGGAACCCGGGAAAACCTCAGCCTTGGGAAGGCATGAGTTTGTCGCCGGTCTCCGTCGGGACGGTTATGTCTGGTATGGCATGGTAGAGTGATATGAGCAGTGACCCTGTTGGTCGAAATGTATTTGTTATATTAATCATGCAGGGAATACTAAAACCTCCTGAGTCGACCGTAGATCGAGTCTTGTGCCAGTAACCCCCATACTTGTTTCGTGCTACCACTCGTCTCTACAGCAAGTAGAGTACGGTTCAGTAAGTTGTGAACCTCTTTCTAGCACACACCGTACAGAGAGGCCATGGTGGAAGGTACCGGTTGTAGCTGGTAGGCAAGCCACCTGGTCCGGGGGCATGGGTGTTTCCGGTTGGGACCGAGAGGGGAGGCCACCCCTTAGAGCGCGCGATATAAATTTGATCCCATGCTACGCGAGGTTGTAGCCTCCCCACTTAGAGTTGCTTAACAGGTGTCGTGGGTGATTCCAGACACGTGTGAGTTAAGCTGGTGTGTGCAAAATAGGTGTGTTTCCAACAAAAAGACCGTAAACGGAATTAGTCCCGATGGACTAAAGAAATCCGTTACTCGTGGGTAAAGAGTACACCCTCTGCAGAGATTAAATCTATTCGAATAGCCGTGTCCATGGTTAAGGATTACAGTCTGGGATGGGTCAGGTGTCGGTCTTAGTGTCGGTCTTCGGAGGTGAAACGGTTAACCAGAAATGGAATTACTACTCGTGACTTGTGATAACTATGATTATTATTATTGTTGACTAACCCGTGATATTATTGTTATTATCGAGTATCTCAGGGATGGTTCTACCTCCGGGATATTCACTATGATTGTTTATTTTAAAGCCCTTTATGTGGTGTCGCTCAGACGCCCGACTGTGGCATTTCTTTTAAAGCCCTTTATGCGGTGTCGCTCAGACGCCCGACTGTGGCATTGCTTGTTATTTGTTTCATAAATTTTTATACTACTATGATATTGCATTTCTATAAATGACTTGCTTGCACGCATCAGAGTTTCATTTATCGTTTGTGACTGACGTCATGAGCATAAAATATTTTTAGCACCATCATTGTTATATTATACCTGTGTTCATAATGTTTGCGAGTACATTCAAAGTACTCACTGGCTTGTCCCTGGCTATTGTCTTGGCCAGATTTTCTTGCTCGGAGAGGAGCGACGCGATGTCAGCCCCGGAACCCGCACAATGGAGATAGTAACTCGCGAAGATAGGAGTTAACCTGGTCAGCTGTTCCCGTGGGAAATGGAGTCCCATAGACACTGATGTCTCACAAACCCCGCTTCCACCATCAACCACTAGAAACCATTTGTTGTACTCTCAGGCCAGAATGGTCTTGTACTACATGTGTTGTATTCTGCTTGGAATTTCTGTATCCAGTTGGAGCCTCATCAGCTAACAGTAATCCTGGGGCTGATGAGCACGACGGTCTTTATTACCCGGAAAAACCGGTCGTGGCAGACTTGGTATCAGAGCCAGGCTGACCATTGGCTAATCCTATCTTAGCCAGGTCGAAAAACTTAGGCAAACCATTGATGCAAAGGATTATGAAAAGTAGGTCCAGGTGGATGTTTTGCTCCATTCCTTTCAACAAAATGCATGAATAATTGAATAGTAGATTGCCATAGGAAAATTCCCTATTGCTATGTTTTTCCGTTGAACCAAAATAGCCCTAATGGATCGACATGAATGCATAGTAATGAGTGATGCAACAAGTGTACAAAATCTTTGCCGTAGCCAGGTAGACCTCAGCATCATTGGGTTGGTCGCTAAAGTAGTTGAGGCAGAGGTGGCTGTCGGAGGTGTGGAGGAAGATCTGAGGAATCTGTAGATGGCGTCCAGGGCACTGCTTTGTTGTGATGGATCGTTCTGTCATTGGAGCAGCTCCGGTGAGCCGTAAGACGTCAAGGCTGAAGCAGCACAAGACAGACATCGTCGATCTCAAGTGGGATTCTAATAGCATCTCCAATAGATGATGTAAAATAGATGTAAAATTTACATCACCAAAAACCACCTGACTACAACAGATGAGGTAAAAACTGTTGACTCTGAGCTTAATTGTCGAAACTAAAATTTACTATGGAATCTGAATGTTAATGTCGAAACCGAATGCAATGGTAGCAGAGAGGCACTTGACATGTAGTTTAGGGAGGGCCTGCAGTTCATCTTCAACCTGCACCCCCCTGAGCCACCAGCCACCACCGGCCGAACTGCCGGCCCTAGCGCCGCCTCGCCGCCCCAAAACAACTCCCCACCACCGGTCCGCTGCCGCCCCGACCAGCCCTCTAGGCCCCCTGCCCCCACCCTGAACCCTAAGATAGATAGTGGGGTACCTCTCCGGCGAGCCCCCTTCCTGCTACGGGTGGTTCTTCCTTAACTCCGGCGAGCCCCCACCCCCACCCCCTAAAAATCGACTGACCCAAAAGTCGATTCAGTCTACTAAAGTGTAGCTAAATCGGAGCAGAGCAGCAGCACGAGCGAGGGGGAGAGCAGCAGCGCGAGCGAGCGAGCGAGAGCCGAAGCAGCAGCAGCAGATTCGGCTGGTATGGACGCCGCCGCTGAAGGGGCCTCGCGGTAGGGGAGAGCCGCCATGGAGATGTCGCCTGTGGCGCCGGCTTCAAGGTAGCCGCTCCATGGGGGTGCGGGATGGAGCACCTTCAGCGCCGGGAGGACGAGTTAAGGAGAAAAGGTGCGATGTGATGAGTGTACAACCTCTTTGGTGGCGCCGAGTAGGCCTCGGCTTCGTCCGAGGAGTCGATGAGGATGCTTCAGTTCTGGTGGAGCAAGTTAATGCGGCACTGTGGGGATGGTGCAGCCGCGATAGACGAGGCGATCGTCGGAGTAGCTCCTTGGAGGTGGAGGACTGGGCGGCTGAACCGGCGGGACGACGAGATGGACGACGGATCCTCATCCGGGGAGGTGGACGAGGGACGTCGAGATGTTGTGGTGGACGACATCGTCGAGGAAGAGGCTCCGGCTAGGCAGCGGTGAGGTGGTGGCAGAGGAGGGTGGGGTTTCGCGACTGGAGCGGAGAGGTTATGGCGGCCTGGGATTTCGAATGGCGAAAAGGAGGCGATGGGAGGGGGTGAACCATGACTTAGGGGCGCGCTTGTCCAAAATGTAGGATGTGTTACAAAAGTACCCCCACCGATTTGAGCTAGCGGCCCTTTCGGCTCAGGGTTAGAAGGGGGATTTCAAGTGTCGGGATTTGACAGCTGTAGGGAGTTTTCGCGCGCGTTGTAATTTCAGGTTAGCAAGGCGCAAGTTGTGAAGGCGCTAGTTTTGGGAGAAGGATATCTGAATTTTCGGGATATAACAAGGCGCAGGTTGAATTTTAGGGACAAGCCTAACGTGTAATATCGTACTTTTACGTACCAAATCAATTCGCACTTCCCTCAACCAAAAATAAAACAAAAAAAATAAAACTATTCACACCACACAAAGGAGAGAGTCTTGCCCCATTTTACTATACAAATGCAATTCAAAGCTACTCCCTCCTTCCATCTATATAGGGCCTAATGCGTTTTTTGATGCCAACTTTGACCAAATATTAGAGCAATAATATATGACATGCAACTTACACAAAGCACACTATTAAATTCGTGTGTGAAAGGAGCTTTCAATGATATAATTTTCACATTGTGCATGTCATGTACTATTAATCTTGTCAATAGTCAAAGGTGGTCTTAAAAAACGCACAACGCCCTATATGGATGGAAGGAGGGAGTACGAATCCATGTTATGTCCAATTAATTTTTTTCGCTGGCTGTATAATGCATGTAACCTACTCATACCAACATTTTAGTGCATTCCAAATGTCTATACTACCGCTGCAATTCGAACTGAATTTGAATTTGTTTCTCTATTTCAATAAGAATCTACAATCATGATTGTTGCCAACTTCAACCATCATTCGTGTATTACCTTAATAACACACCACATGATTACTATAGAGATAGATATGAACTATGTGTACTATATGAACTCGAATTATATTTTTCGAATACACTTGATGTTGATCCCAAATAATAGTACATTTGATGTACTAACTATATATTCATAATCTAAACCATGTTCCATACGTACACCGTGTTTATCACACATAGTATAGTGCCCTGCCCCCTACATTATGACAAGTATTTAGCCCTGAGCTGCAAAAGCCACACATTAGCCCAAATTATAATCAATGTTCTATATATTATACGTAGTACTAGCAAGATGCCCATGCGTTCCACAGAACATCAACATGATCAACGGGAGGCCTAATTTGCAAATATGGAGAGGGGTGTGGGTATATTTTTTCAAAATTGCCACAGTTTCCTTCCTACCCGTCAGATATAAATCGGAGGGCCTATATTGCAGGATGGCAGGCACTCCATCATCAACAACTCTGTTTTTTATAAGAGTAGAGATAAAATATATTATATGTAGTATAACATGTTCATAACCACACCATGTGTATCATTGTTATATATATTCACACATGCATCGGTTTAAAACACTATGATAAATTCTTCAAATATCTGAATTCGATTTTTACAAAGAAGTATGATCTCTATTCGTCTTTTACACCCACACAATCCTATTATCTTTGTAGCTAGCGCTAACTTTCTCTCATGCATGCACACACCTGCATCCCTCTCACCCTCCCTCAGCATTCTCTAGCTCCATCGCGCAAATTCGTCTTTTCACTTTAGGTCGTTCACCCACGGTGTGTGTAGGCCCCCCAGCTCCTTCTTTACGGCACACATCGATCGATATGCCTCTCTAGCCAGGTGTGCCTAGCACAAACACAACCTTCCCCTCTTCTCTTATCACCGTCCATGCCTCACTCCCACCACTCTTTTCATCGATCTCGTACTCGCACACTCCTTCCCCCTCGATATAGTACGCCTCTCGCACCACCTCCTAGATGCATCCCTCTCTCTCTATCCTTCTCCTCGTGCCTTATTTGCTTCTAACACATACATGCATGCATGTATACCGATCAGTCTCCCAACATATACCAAGGTCGACTTTAACTATTTCCCCCCATCCATCGATCGACGTACCTCACAAGTTATGTCTCTCCTTTCTCTAACAAAGGACGATTGATCTTCCTATGTAGTTACGTCTACTTACCACAGCCATATCGTCCCCCCTAATCATTCGTGCATGCCTCCTGACCCGTCTCTCACACGCACGTGCACAGACATGCAGCCATCCCTTCTCTTATTGATATTGTAGGTGTGCCCCCCGTTTCTCTAGCAAGCATCTCCCACAATTTGTTAGAAGTAACTCCACTACCACCCCCTCCAACACTCTAGCTCTGTCTCTCTCCCAACCTTATTCCTGTCCTACACATATGCATGGATGCCGATCGATCTCCCTTAATACATGAGGTAGATCAATCTCCCCTAATACATGAGGTAGGCCTCTCTACTCCTCCACACATATACCAGCCATTGTACCTCTATAGTTAATTAGGCCTCTCTCCCCCACCACACAACGATAGTCGAGCGCTGTAGGTAGGTATCCATGCCACAGACACAAACTGCACCTGTCCCCTCTCACGTTCCAGTAGGCCAGCCACTCTATATCTTTGACGTGGGCACACACAAATTCGATGGCACTCTTTATCAATCGGGCGCACACACATACAC
The DNA here is from genome assembly GCF_002162155.2 of Triticum dicoccoides. NCBI lineage: Eukaryota > Viridiplantae > Streptophyta > Magnoliopsida > Poales > Poaceae > Triticum > Triticum dicoccoides. The sequence continues at coordinate 605,323,225 of NC_041381.1, read as the reverse complement.
ACATCATCCCTTTCTTCGATTCTATGGACACCTCAAGCAGATGATACCTCCACTCTCTTCTCGTGGATCGCCCCTCTATATATACGATATATCCAGGACTCTATTTCACACACATTGCATATGTTACATTTTTTGATTGACCCCCCAGTAAAAACACTCATGAACCCACACACTAGATCTCTCTACGTTTGTATCTCTCTCACACAACCCCACGTAGGTGGCGTACGTATACAAGAAGAGAATAGGTGCACAGTGCACATACTCACGCTTCATGCCCAGCCACACCCGCGCGGGTACATGGTGGAGCTAATTTTTGTACAAAATGGTAGCGCATGTGCTAATTTGAGCGTGTGTAGCGGTTGTTTACCTACGGAGGTCGTGTACCACGCGTGCATGAAACAAAGTTCGACTTGATGCGTTGGCCCGTTATTTTTAAATAAAGTTATATCACTCAATGGCACGTACACAGATAAAACGATTTTTATGGAGAAAAAGGTAGTCCGCTCCACTATATACAATGGAGCCTGCCTGCCTGGGTTTGTCTCTCTACAGAGTATCTCACACAAGGCTGCGGTGGCCTCTCTCTCTCACCGTTGGTCACTGATCCGGCCGCATCCCGTCCGCTGGCGGAAAGAGAGGATGTGCATCGTTTCTCCGTTCGATGGCACCGAGGCAGCATGTCCCAATCTGCGGTACACGCCATTCTCTCTGACCAAGCTCCGGCGCTAGGGCCTACGCCACCTGCTCGCTGCTGCAGTATGGGCAGATTCCGCCCACTACCGCTCACCTAGTTACATCCCGACGACCTCCAGGTATCCCCTCCGGCCTTGCTCCACTACCCGTCTTCCCACGTCGCTGCATGTGGATCTTCCATAGTTCTTTGCCCAAAACGTAGCTCGTCCAGCGTACTTTCCATATTGCAATCTCGTCCTCACACCGTTTTAGACAAACACAACCGTGTTGTTATCTTTCCTTAGGACAAGGAATATGCTTCTTATTTGTCGCCGCATGTGTCATCAACTGTTATTGGCCGGTAATTGTTTCCTTTCTACCTCTTCTTTGCAAACAGGGCTATCCATTTCACCTCATTGCTATTGCGGCCTTTTCGTGAACTGCACAAATAACTTTTTTCTTAAGAGTGTTTTTTGCAGTTGTACTAAAATGTAACACGGGAAACATCTCTACATTTTAGTGCGACTGCACAAAGGGAGATTGGTTTTGCTCTATCCTCCTCACCCAACTCCGAGCCTAATCTTCTCCAATTAGTTATTCTGAAGAGAGACTGCAAAGGTGACCGGCTTCTATTTGTGTGTTTATTGTATCATCAACAATCCTCTATTATCATAATCACACTTAATATCTTTGGAACATGGACACTCAGCTCTATTTTAGTGGAACTGCACAAAATGATCGGAATGTTGCATGCTCCAGACAGCTACTTTT